>NC_029785.2:7930174-7964294 GCF_000816755.2 Arachis ipaensis
ATAAAAATTAAATATCAAAATTAAAAAATAATTTAATAATTTGAAAGCTGACAATTTCATAATAGAATACTAACATTTTTAATTACAAATATAACAAAGAAATAAGTAGCTAATAATTTATTTTAGTGGCTGAATATTCTTTTTAAAACTGTACTACTTACCATTTAGCCAATATATCTGCTGGCATCTCATATTCATATCTAAATCGAAACTCGGCAGTTTCATTTCTTGTTTGCTAAACTAATATCCTAGCATCTGCTGATAAAGCTATTCCAATAAGATAAAGTAAAAGTGAACTTCAGAATATATCATTTTTTTTTGGAAAATTATCCCGTATGGCACTCGAAATAGTGGAATATGATATTTCTTTGTACTAACAAGTATAGTTGTCAGAATCGAACCGGTGATCAAACCGGTCAGGTTACTGGATCATTGGATTACTGGTTCAATCGGTGGGTCACTGGTTGAACCGGTTAACCCGATTCCACATAAGTAAAATGTATAAAATAGCTAAAAACTTAAAAATTAACAGTTAAAAAATATATCTCCAATAACATTTTAATAAATATTAAATCTCAAATCCTAAAAATAAGTAGTAATATGAGAATAAACATAAAATTTAGTACTATTAGTCTATTACATGAACAACTCAATTTAACATAATGAAAATAACAATTCATGGATTATATCCAAGGAGTAACTTCAAAGTCTGGATATCTTTCTTCATCTGACAAATCTGGAGCTACATGTTGATTGGTTTCATTCTGATTTGCATTTTCCACAGAAGTATTATTAGCTTCACCATCATCTCGATCTTCTTCCAGATTCAATTCATCTAGCATTTCAATAATGTTTCACAAATCATAATCAATAATAAGGCAAAATATTTGGTTAAAGCATTACAAAATCATCCCTAACAACAACATACCCAAATCATCTAAAGCTGATTGAAGAGACATATTTGCAAGATCATTCCGTAAAGCATCAACTTCTTCAGGAGTTAAAAATGGTGGTGAATCTTCCATTATCCATTCCGAATGATCCTCAAATGCATCAAGACAAATTGGATCATAACTTTGCTTTCTCATTCGGTTCCTATGTTATCAATTAACTTGATTATTCTTATTATGACTAAAAATTTTAAATAATGCCTTCAAGAAAGAATAATAAAAAGTACCTTTGTTGTAGCCTTAAGTTGTAATGAACATAAACAAGATCATTAAGCTTTTGATGCTCTAACCGATTCCTTTTCTTTGAGTGAATGTGTTCGAAAATGCTCCAGTTACGCTCACAACCTGAAGAACTGCAAGTTTGACTCAAAACACAAATTGCTAACTTTTGCAGGTTTGGTGCTCCACATCCATAAAATTCCCACCATTGATCTTAACATAAAAAGAAAACAATCACAATCATAAAAATCAAATCTTAAACATATCACAATCATAAAAAACTAATTTTAATACAAAATTTATCAGGCATCACTGTGCTTCGCTCACGTATTGCAGACTGTCTCCCAAAGTCTCCTTCAGCATTCTTAAAGATTCTCTTCTCACTTGTCAATTTAGTAATCAAATCAGCATCACCGTAAGCATATCTCTCAATCACATCTAATAGGCCAGAAATTGTTTCTTTGTGCTTGTCAAATTCTGCAGAATTAAATTGAAAAGCTGGATTTAACCAATAACCAGCAGCATGAAGGTTTCTTTTAAGTTGTAAATCCCAACGTGAATCTAAAATCTTCAAATAAGGTTCAACAACCCTCTTTCTTTTTTGAAACCTCTTCACCATGTCTTCCCTAGCCTTATACATAGCTTGATAAAGGAAACCCATTGCAGCTCTATCTTCACTATCCACAATACGCAATACATGAACAAGTGGCTCCGTAAGCTTAACAATATCAGTGCATTGATTCCAAAATTTAGAATCTAAGACTTGATCCACAAACTTTTTTGCTTTGGCTTCTTTAGAGTAAGCTGAACTTGTCTATTCTCTAGATGTCACCATAGCTCTCAATGCATCCTTTTGAGCTAAAATACTTTGCAAAGCAATGAAATTAGTGGCGAATCGAGTTGGAGCTGGACGAAGTATTTCTCGGCCGCCTGTGAACTGCCTCATCAAGTACAAAGGATGGCAGTGATTATAGATATACTTCGTAATCATTGAAGCTTGTGACACAGTTTCAGTCACTTCCACAAACTTTCCAATATCCTGCAACATCAGATTAATACAATGTGCCGCACAAGGAGACCAATACAATCTAGGAAACTATGATTCCAACAACCTTCCAGCAGCAACATAATTTGCAACATTATCCGTCACTACATGTACAACATTCTCAGGACCAACAAATAACACAACATCCCTAAGCAACTTAAACAAAGCCTCAGCAGTTTTCGAGATATGAGAAGCATCAACTGACTTTAGGAAAACAGTTCCTTTAGGGCAATAAACCAAGAAATTAATTAAAGTACGCCTACAACGATCAGTCCATCCATCAGCCATGATAGTACATCCAGTTTGTTTCCAAATCACACGATAACCTTCAATCATCTTCTTTACATCTTCAACCAATTTACTCAACAAATATCCACGAACTCTTTGGTAATTTGGCCCTTTATACCCTGCACCCATATTTGCGATAGCATCGATCATCGGCTGATAATAAGCTGAATTAACCGCATTGAATGGCACAGAGGCATCCATCATCCATCTTGCAATAGCAATATCACACTTCTCCACAATTTCTTTGCTTTTGAGAACACTTTTAATACTTGGTTGAGCTCCAGGTGTTGCTGCTGGTGGAAAAAAGGATTGTAGTCCCTTGAGTTGTTTTCCAACTCCCTTTCTAGAGCTAGGTGCTGGAATTCTTGATGCTTGTTGTTGTCGCATCTCATTATGTTCAATCTCATCAAATTCCCTTTCAACGTCATCACAAGCACCATAACTTTCTGCATATTCTTCTTGAGTTTTCCTTTTCTTGGTTCGAAGATCTTCAATATTTTGGGAGAATTGGTGTCTCACCGCAGCTGGCACCTTTCGACATGCCTCAATATCTCCACCTTTTTCAGCCAAATGATGCTTAACCCGATCAATTCCTCCACCCCTAATAAGCTTCTCGCAATAAATAAATACCAGAGCAGTTTTTCCTTTATCCAAAACTTGTTTACAATGGCCCCATGCAGGATCAGTTTTTCCTCTGTTACTATTTTTTTGGACCCTGGACCTGGAGGGATGGAGCGACGAGCGTCGAGCAGAGAAGAGGGAGACCTGGAGCGAGGAGCGACGAGGAGGCGACTTCAATGTTCAATCTTCGATGGACGGGGTGAGTGGCGCACTGCTCTGGATGCGGTGGTGAGGTGAGTGCCGCGTGGTTGAAGGCTTGAAGCTGACGGGGCGACGGGGCGACGAAGTGGCTGAAAGCCTGAAGCTGAACCAGAGTAGGCGAATAGCAGGGGATGGAGTCATGGCGCCATAGTGATGATGATGGTGGTCTCTCAACTCAAACCGTTTGGGTATGGGAACTTGGGAAGGGAAAGTGGGAAACAGGGGAAGGGGATGGAGGCTAGGGTTACATCGTTGAAACGCAGCAGCTCTGCGCTTTTGTTTTTTGTTTTTTTTTTAAAGAAATGACGTCGTTTTCCATCGCAGAAAAAAAAATTTGAACCGGTCTGGGTTAAACGAAACCCGCCGGTTCATCGGTTCTGATAAAACCCGGCCGGTTCAATACAGGTCTCGCCGGTTCAACTCCTTCTTCGGTTCGATGCCTCACCCGGACCGGTTATAGCACCGGTTCGTTGGTTTTCCGGTCCGATTGGCCGGGTCGGTCCAGTTCTGACAACACTGCTAACAAGTAGCCTTAGACAAATTTGTCATGTAGTGAAATTTGAAGGAAAAAACTAACCTTTTTAATGAACGGAAAATGTGTTAGATGATAAAGAAAGTGTACCGTGGCTAAAAAAAAATATGCTAAATAGATACGTATTTTTCATATATTTTTATATATATAATTATATATTGCGAATATATACCTATAATGATTATTATTTATGGTTATAATTATTAACATTTGTCAATAATAGAATATTTAATAAAAAAATAATACTGAAATTTTTTTTGGCATCCAACTATTATGATAATTACTTCATGTTATCATGTCTTTGAGAATTTTTGTTAAATAATAATTTTAATTGGCAAATTTAGTTTGATTTGTTTACTACTCGTTTAGTGTTTAAAATTTATAAGTTCATATACTAACAAGTATTTTAATATATTTTAAAGTATTATTTAATTATTATTTTGATAATTAAATTATAAAGTTTGATTTGATCAAATAAATCATCTAAATGAAATTTGAATTTATTTTAAAGATTACTTGAAAGTTAAAACATGCAAATATTTTTGCTTATATATCAACTAATATTTTTACTCGTGATAACATTATGGGAATATAAATTTTTTAAAATTACGGTACATTTTATTCTGACAGTACAGATTATGCATAGCACAAAAGATTTATAAAATCAAACTACTTTTACGAAAAAAAGTCCTAGGTCAACAAAAGTCTCTGGCTAAGTACACCAAGGTATCTGTAGATAAAAAATCAAATAATAAGATTTTTAGTTATTATTTTTATATGAAAAGTCTAATTTTTTATTAATAATTAATTTTAACATTCGTTATCTAAAATTTAAAATAATTTAACATGTATGCTTTTACATTTAATTAGGTGTTAATTATTAAGTTTGTTGCACAAATAAAAATAATTAATTTTTATATTTGCTATTTAAAAATAATATTTTTTCTCTCTATGTATATAAAAATATAATTAGATATTAGTATAAAAAAGTTATATTGATAGTTATAAAATTAACTCAAAATTAATATTTTTAAAACAATTGATGAATCTTGATTTTAACTTTTAATTATAACATTAGTATTCTCTCCAAATTATATGTAATAAATATTTGAAAGAAATAAATATTTGAAAGAAGAGAAATGAATATATAGATTAAAAAATAAGCGGTGAAAATTTAAAACTAAATAAAAAACTAAAAAACTATATATGTAATAATAATAATAATAATAATTTTTATTTGAATTATATTATTTTGTTAATTTTGTTTTCTGTAGAACAGAAACGTAGAAAAAATAGAGAATGAAAGAAAAGAGAGAAAAAAATAAAGATGAAGAATGAGAGTGAGAGCGAGTGAGAGTTTGTTAATTTTGGAAGAAAATATTTTATTTTAATTGTAATAAAAAAATATCGGATTACATATTTTGATTTGTCAAAATTACTAATATAAAATATAAATTATATATAGAGTAAAAATGATAGAGAGAAATAGAAAAATGGAGAGATAGATGAGAGAATTTAGAAAGGGAGTTTATTAATTTTGAAAAAAATGTTTTCTCTCAATTGTAATAAGAGAGTGTCATGTGACACATTTGATTGTTAAATTAGATAGTAATACTAATATATGATACATAATATAGGTATATTTTAATTTTAATTTTAATGCAATTAAAGAATGTCATGTTGCACATTTTAATTGTCAAATTAGTAATTAGTCATTTATATTGATAATGATATATAAAATAGATAGAGTGGTTGAAGGAAGAAGATAAATAGAGGAATGGAAGAGGGAGGATAGGAGAATTCTTTAATTTTGGAGGCAAAGATTTGAATTCAATTGCAATGAGATTGGTTGTAAAATTAATAAGGAGAAGAGAAAAATTTCTTAATTTTGGAGGGAAAGATTTGATTCTAATTGTAATGAGAGAGTGATATGTGACACATTTTGGTTATAAAATTAGAGATATATAATAAGTAATAGATATTTTGCTATAAAAAAATTTCAAGCCTTTTATAATTTATTTTTTTCACATCAATCAAGCAATCAAAACTCAATATATAAAATTTTACTTTATTTTATTAAATATTTTTTCTCTCTCCTGATTATCTATCTTTCAACAAATTATAAAAATGATATATAAAATAATAAATTTTAAGATTTTTCACAAATTAAAAAATTTTTAGAGAAATAAAAAAAGGAGCAAAATTAAATATTCTAACATTATTTTCCAATGATTTTTTAATAAACTTTTAATTCTATAAAATTCATGATAACATATGTATTTAAGAGTTAATTTAAAAAAATAAAAAATAAAGTTTTTGTTCGGTAAGTCGGGTACCGGACGGTTCGGGTTGGTGCTTCGATTGATTAGATGGGGTTCGCCTGGTTCTGGTCTGCTGAGGATGAGTGGACGATGTCCCGAGCACTTTGTGTGAGGGGGGTCACCTGCAAAGACACTCTAACGCTCAAGTCAGTGAAGTGTGCAAGCGAGTAAGGGTTGAATGGTATGTAACGTACCTTTTTGGGGAAGGGTAGGTCCTTCCCTATATATATCGTGTCAGAGGTGGGCCCTGTAGGGACAGGCCCACCTTCTTCGAAGCCTCCCTCGCACAGCTGTGGCGAAGCTGTCAAGGACGCGTGTCCGAGTCGGCATCTGAGCATCTCACTCCCGACCGTTCGGGTCGGGTGCTGCCCGGGTCAGGCCGGCCCGTAAATTGTTTGGGCCAGGCCGTAACAGTGCCCCCGACGCGCTAGCAACGACCGTGAGGATCGTTGGTGGCGCGTCATCTCCCCTCTCGTGCGTTGTCGTCAGGTCGGCCGTCCGTGGGGTGGACGTGCCTCTTGTGCGCGTGTCTGTTCGTTGTTGGAACGACCGTTTGTCGCCTCGTTCTTCGTGCAGGGTATTTAATGCTCATAATGGGCTGGAAAATCCCGTATGCAAAGACTATTTTGCCCCCAGGTCTTTTGCGCTTCCTGTGTGGCAGTTTTAAACAGTTTTTGCTTTGATCTTTCCCTTTACACTCTTGCTACTACTATCTCCCTACTATCTCCTTCTTCTTCACTCAGAAAATCTCAGAGCTTCGTTCTAGCATCTCCGTGCATCTTTCCTTCTTCCTTCTCAGTTTTCGCAACCGATTCGGGTAATCTTTGATCCTTTCTCTTTTCTGCTTCATTGTTGCATGTTTGCTGTTTGCATTTCTCCGTGTTCTTGCTGTTTTCGTTTGGTTTTTGTTGCTAGATGACTTTCTAGTGCCAAGTAGATGCTTTAGGGGAGGGGTACCATTCCAGGGTAGGCTTTTAGGTAGCTTGCATGATAGATGACTTTAGCCATGCTTGATCTTAACTGTCGGATAGGATGGACATAGTTTCTGGGTTTTTCCTGGATTCCCGACCTCATAGACTAACGGAGTGGTACCCCCACTGTAGGTATGCCTCGCATCGTTTCCCGGGCTTCTTCTTCCGCCGCGAACTATGACATCTACGCCTGGGTGACTAAGGATTTGAAGGATTCGCCAAATCAGATGGACCTGGAGGAGTTGACGGAGTTTCGGCAAGCCGAGTATCTGTGCGGTGGGATAGACGAGGAAGCCAATTATGACGTCTTCATCCCTGCTCCCCATGAACGGCTATACGAGATTAATTTTCACTCCCCCCGGGTTGCCGACTGGATTTTTTTTTACAAAGCCATGTTCACCCAGGTGGGCGTTCGCATACCGTTTTCCGACTTCCAGATGTCGCTTCTTAATTGGATATCCGTGTCACTGTCGCAGCTTCATCCGAATAGCTGGGCCGCTATTCGCTGTTTCGAGATAGTTTGTGAATATCTTGAGCTGCCGGTGTCTGTGGACGTCTTTCTCTTTTTCTTCAACCTTACTAACCCCCCCCCCCAAAGAGGGGAAAGCGAGGAAAGGGTTCTTGTCTTTTCGATCTGCCCAAGGTCGGAAGATATTCAGCTTGTTCGAGGACTCCTATCATGGGTTCAAGGATAAGTATTTCAAGGTCCGCCCCGTCAAAGGTCGCCATCCATTTTGGTTGTCATTGGAGGGGGAACGCCTCATCCCGACATATTGGAGTTTCGGGGCGGGGTCCAACACCTTCATTAAGGTGACCTATAAGGGGATGTCCCCCTTAAATAAGAGAATTGCCGACGTGTTGTGGGCGGTCTTTGGGAAGAATTACGTGAACCCCCACCTTCTTATGGGTGAACGGGAGGCCGTCAGGAGTTATATTTGTGAGCTGTTTTGTCTTGTACTTTTGTATTGTTTATCATTTAATTTGCTATTGCCGACTTTGCGACTGACGTATTCGTTTCTCTGTTGTAGTGGAGATATCTGCTTCGGTAACCGGGCTTGAAGGTTTAGTCAAGACCTTCTTGGAGGACAGTGATGAGGAGAAGGCTGACGAGCAGGCTACTGGGAAGTCGGAAGGCCCTACCGAGGAGAAGGGGGATCAGGCCATACCTTCGCCTCAGGACGCCGAGATGTCTGACAAGAACTCTGCCGGGGTGAAGGCTTCTCCTATTCCCGAGGAGACGGCCGGTATTGGGCAGTCGTTCTCTATCAATCGGGAGTATGATGATCTGAAGCTTGTCCCTACTCCCAAGAGGCAGAGGGCATCCTCCAGCCCGGAAGGAACTCTGACCGTGATGGAAAGGAATTTCGATGCTGGGGCCTTTATTGACAATCAGCTGATCCCTGGTACGGAGGATCATTTTATTGGTACCGAGCTCGCGGGGCAAGCGAGGTGGATGTATCGCACGCTTCTCCGCGGAGCGGTGATAGCTCGGAAGGCTGAGTTCGAGTTGTCGGGCATGCAAGCGTTGAGAAGGAAGCTCGATACTGCTGCCCAGGCCAACACCGAGTTCAAGGTTCAGGTCGAGAAGCTTCAAGAACAACTGCCCGCGGCGGAGCAGGGGCGCAAGGATGCCGAGGAGAAGGCCACGTCCTTTGAGGAAAAAATGAAGGTCTCCGATGCCACCGTCTCCCGTTTAATCGAGCGAGAGATGACTCTGGAGAGCCAGCTTAGCGCCGCGCAAGGTCGGGCGGTCGCTATGAAGAAGGAGCGCGACCAGGCTGTTTCGTTGGCCAAAGCTGTCCAAGCCGAAGTTGAAGATCTCAAGAGGAAGCATAAGGCGACCAAAGAACAAGGGAAGAACACGATCTTCATGACTGAGGAGGCTCTCAAGGCTCAGGTGAAGATTGTGGCTCCCGACTTCGACACATTAGCGATTGGGGTTTTCAAGACGATCAAGGATGGCAAGATTGTCGATTTGCCGAAGAAATTAGTTCTTGCGCCTTCTGTTTTTTGCCTGGATTTTGTGATTTTGTTGTGAACACTTGTTGAAACTTTGTTTAACAGCATTTTGTTTTTGTTACCATTTTTTCGGTGTGGACTTATTGCTTGTGTCCATTTTGCCGTCTACGTTGGTAACGTGGTTGAAACCGTCTTGGTCTTATTATCGCGGCCGTTAGTTATGGCTATGATCCGACTGGCTCCCGGGGTGATTAGTCCGGGATTGCCGTTGAAGAACGCGATTGTGTGGGATACGTATTGGGGATTAGTAGATTGAAGAATTCAGATAAGTAAACATTAGTCGTTAGCTAAACAAATTCGTGAACATGGTAGATACTTAGTAAAAATAAATTATTGTGGAACTTAAAAGTAGATTATCTAGCTCGTCAGGCCGCTCGGCTGGTGTGCTCGAGCTACGAGTAAAATCTCCTCAGGTTACCTGCATTCCATGTTCTTGGGATTTCTTTGCCATCGAGTCTCTCCAACTTGTAGGCGCCTTTGCCAAGCACTTCTCTGATTCTGTAGGGACCTTCCCAGTTTACCGCCAGCTTTCCTTCTTCTGGGGTTGGTAGCCCGACGTCGTTGCGTCGCAGGACGAGGTCTCTTTCCTCAAATTCCCTTCTGAGAACCTTGGTGTTGTAGCGTAGGGCTATTCTTTGTTTCAGCGCTACCTCTAACAAGTGGGCCGTTTCTCTGACCTCGTCTACCAGGTCTTTGTCCACCGCTTCTTCTACTCTCGCGAGAAGTAACCGCGGGCTCGGCTCGCCGATCTCCACAGGTATCACCGCATCAACCCCGTATGTTAGGTGGAAGGGGGTTTCCCCCGTGGAGCTTTGCTCGGTTGCTCGGTAGGACCAGAGGACCGAGGCGAGCTCGTCGGCCCATACGCCTTTTTTGCTGTCTAGACGTTTCTTGAGACCTAATAAGATGACCTTATTTGCGGACTCCACTTGTCCATTTTTCTGGAGATGTTCAACCGAGGAGAACTTCTATTTTATCCCCAAGCCGGTGAGAAACTCTGCGAACTTCTTGTCAGTGAACTGTGTCCCATTATCCGAAATGACGACCTCCGGGATTCCAAACCAGGTTATTACCTGCCTCCACATGAACTTTCTACAATTGGATGAGGATATGCTGGCCAATGATTTAGCCTCTATCCATTTGGTGTAGTAGTCGATGGCGACTATGAGATACTTGACTTGCCCTGGACCAACCGGGAAGGGTCCCAAGAGGTCGACTCCCCATTGTGTGAAAGGTCGGGTAGACGTCAGTAGGCTCAACTCGGAAGCTGGCGCTTTGTGGAAGTTGGCGTTCTGCTGACACTTCGTGCATTTTTTCACGAATCCTCTGGAGTCATTCATCATTGTCGGCCAGTAGTATCCAGCTCGGATGAGTTTCCTAGCTAGGGCTTTGCCCTCGATATGATGGCCGCAGCATCCCTCGTGGACTTCTCTGAGCACGTAGTCCGTCTGATCGGGGTGCAGGCACTTCAGCAAAGGTTGGCTGAGTCCCTTCTTGAATAGCTGGTCCCGTATGACCGTATACTTGGCAGCTTCCCTTCTTAACACTTTGGCTTTCTTCTCGTCCTCAGGGAGTTTTCCATTTTCCAAGAAGTCGGTGATGTGATCCATCCAAGAAGGGCTTATCTTGGTCAGGTGGAGGGTGACTGCCGACTCTTTCGTGATGCCTTGAATGAGGGAGCAGTTGCCGGTTCCAGGTTTTGTGCTTGTGAGCTTGGATATGAGGTCTGCCCGCGTGTTCCTTTCCCTTGGAACGTGTTGGATCGTGACCTCCTCAAATTGTTTGCTCAGCTCTTTGACCCTTTCTAAGTATTTCTGTAGCAGCGAGTCTCTGGCTTGGTAGCTTCCATTTACCTGCGCGGTGACGACCTGCGAGTCGCTGCATACTTCCAACCTCGTTGCCCCGACTTCCCGAGCTAGGACCAAGCCCCCCAGGAGGGCTTCGTATTCTGCTTGGTTGTTTGATACGGGAAACTCGAACTTAACCGATTGTTCATAGGTGACTCCGGTCGAGCTTTCTAGAATGATCCCGGCACCCCCGGATGTCTGGTTGGAGGCTCCGTCCACATGGAGCTTCCACCGTGTGTCCGCGTCTTCGATTGGATTCCCGGTTACTTCCACTAGGAAGTCTACCATTGCTTGCGCCTTAATAGCATGTCGGGGTTCGTAGCTTAAATCGTATTGGGACAATTCGATGGCCCAGGTCATCATCCTTTCCGCCAGATCAGGTTTTTGGAGTACCTGACGAATCCCCTGATCCGTTCTCACGACCACCTGGTGACCCTGGAAGTATTGTCGTAGTCGGCGAGAGGAGACCAGGAGTGCTAGTGCCAGCTTCTCCAGCTTGCTGTATCTAAGTTCTGCCCCTGCAGTGCTCTACTCACAAAGTAGATCGGTTGCTGGGTTTTCCCTTCTTCCCGCACCAGCACCGCCGCAAGCGCCCCTTCTGTTATGGCTAGGTACATATAGAGTGGTTCTCCGGCTTTGGGCTTACCGAGCACCGGGGGTGTTGCTAGAATCTCTTTGAAGTGGTTGAACGCTTCTTCGCACGTAGGGGTCCATTCAAATGCTATTCCCTTCTTCATCAAGTTGAAGAAGGGTAAGGTTTTTGCTGCCGATGCACCAAGGAATCGGGACAACGCGGTGAGCCTTCCCGTCAGTCGCTGAACGTCTTTGATGCAGCCCGGGCTCCTCATCTGGAGTATTGCTTGGCACTTTTCAGGGTTGGCCTCCACTCCCCTCTGGGTTATCATGAACCCCAGGAACTTTCCGGCCTCCATGGCAAAGGCGCACTTGAGCGGGTTAAGCCTCATGCCGTGTTGTCGGAGGGATGCGAACACATTCTCCAGATCGCTTATGAGATCGTCGAGCCGGGTGGTCTTTGCAAGGATATCATCCACGTAGACTTCCACCGTCTTGCCAATGAGATCGCTGAATATTTTGTTCATCATCTTCTGGTATGTTGCCCCCGCGTTCTTCAGGCCAAAGGGCATCACCCTGTAGCAGTAAGTCCCCCCTGGCGTTATGAACGCCGTTTTATCCTCGTCTGGCCGGTACATCGGTATCTGATTGTAGCCGGAGTAGGCATCCATGAAGTTCAGATACCGGTATCCTGCAGCCGCGTCGACGAGTGCATCAATGTTGGGGAGGGGATAGCAGTCTTAGGGACATGCCTTGTTGAGATCGGAGTAGTCCACGCACATCCTCCATCTCCCATTGTGCTTTTTTACCAGGACCACGTTTTACAACCAGGTCGAATAGTCCAGCTCCCGGATGAACCCCGCTTCGAGGAGGCTGGCCGTTTGCTTGGCCACTTCCTCTGCCCTTTCCTGAGACATTTTCCTCCTCCTTTGGGCCACTGGTTTGGCTTCCGGCTTGATGGCTAGGTGGTGTGACATGAGACCGGAATCTATCCCCGGCATGTCGGCAGGTGTCCAGGCGAATAAATCGCCGTTGGCTCTGATCATTTCCATCAAAGGCTCTTTCAACTCATGGGGGAGGTTTCTATTCACGAACGTGAACTTTTCCTCCGAGTTCCTGACCCTAAACTTTTCCAGGTCCCCTTTGGGTTCGGGTCTGGGTTTGTCGTCAATTCTGGCATCCAAGTCGGAGAGAAATACTCCCGATGCCTCTTTAGACTTCCTTCTCAACGAAAGACTGGCGTTGTCGCAAGCGACTGCCGTTTCCAGGTCTCCCCTCACAGACCCTACTGACCCTTCTTCAGTTATGAACTTCATCACCAGCATCCTTGTGCTGATGACTCCTCCTAGGTCGTTGATGGTCTTTCTCCCCAGGATGATGTTGTAAGTGGTGGAGTCTCGTAAGATCACGAACTCGGCCATTATCGTTCTTCTCCCCTGGCCTTGTCCCAGTGAGGTCGGCATGGTGATTATGCCATCTGGCTTGATGAAATGGTCGCCGAGCCCTACGACGCCGTGCTGGTGAGTCTGTAGGTCGGCGTCCCTTAGGCCTAAAGCGTCGAACACATTGCGGAACATGATGTTCGAGTCTGCCCCGTATCTATAAGGATTCGCTTGACAAGACCGGTTCCTACTCTGGCCGTTATGACCATGGGAGGGCTTTCCCCGATCTCGTCAAACCATTGGTCCTCCAGGCCGAATGAGATGGATGGGAGTTTCTTGGTGCTTCGCGCAGAGGATGAGGAAACCGCGAGGACCTTGGCGTCCTTCTTATGTGCCGACTTCAACCTGGGAGCCGCGTTTCTTGCTGTTACCACGTTTACTATGGTGAGGCCGTGATCGTTCTCTTCCGGCTCTTGGCGCCACTTTGCTGCCTGTGTTCCGTCCTCGCTTTCGTGGCCGCGGTTCCGTCTCCTCGGCTCCCTAATGTGGTGGGTGAACTCAGCTAGCTTTCCATCTCTAATTTCCTGCTCTAGCGCGTCCTTCAAGTCGAAACAGTCCTGAGTTTTGTGTCCGTAGCCCTTGTGATAGTCACAGTAGAGGCTCTGGTTCCCCCCTGTTCGCTCCTTCAGTGGTCGGGGCTTTGACAGGATCCCCTTCTCGGCTATTTGTTGGTAAACTTCCACAATCGGCGCGGTGAGGGGAGTGTAGTTGGTGAACTTCCCAACGCGAGGGAACGGCCTGGGATTTTTACTCGGACCGCCGTCTCTAGCGAGTTCCTTCTGCCTTTTTCCGCTTTGGTGGTGCCGGTTTTGACTGTAGGAGGGTTGCCGTTTATTGGCAGCCACTACCTGGCTGACTTCTTCGTCATTGATGTATTCTCTGGCTACGATTGGATCTCCTGCATCGTCCACACCGGCTTTGTCGTGAGGTGCTTTCTGAAGTCTTCGTTTAGGAGTCCGTTCGTTAGACATAAGCTGGCAACTGAGTCGGTCAGTCCATCGATCTCTAGGCACTCGTCGTTAAAACGATCCAGATATTTTCTTGTCGGTTCTCCGGGCAAGTTGATTGGGTGCTTTGCTTTGGCTATCCTGGTAGTGAATTGGGCTAAGAAGGCGTGGCTTATATCCGAGAACTTGGCCATCGAGCCCTGCGGGAGGTTATTAAACCACCGTATCGCAGGTCCAGCGAGGGTGATCGGGAAAGCGCGGCACCTTACCTCGTCCCCCACTCCTTCCAAGTTCATCCTGGCCTCGAAGGCCGTGAGGTGCTCTTGCGGGTCTTGCATTCTGTCATACCTCATGTCCGTAGGTTTGTCAAAGTGCTTTGGCAGCCGGACTTCGAGGATGGAACGATGAAAAGGGGTCGCGCCTACTATGATAGGTCCGCTTGCTCGCCGTGTTCTCCTTTCATCTTCCCGACGACCATCTTCCCGGTCACGATCAGCGGCGTGGTTTGTGGCACGCTGCCTCCTGTTCCTGATATATATGAGGGGGTTGTGGCGCCTCCTTATGCGTCCTTCCTCCCAGGGGCTTTCAGATTCGGACCTTTGGCTAGCCGCGCGTCGGGAGCGGCTTCTCAGCGGAGAACGGGAGTCGCTCGACTCGGGTGTTTGCTGGCGATGCTCTCGAGCTGCCAATCGGTGCTCTAGATCCTGCATTATGTGACGTAGCTCTTGCATTATCCTGGCGCTGTTGTCGCCGGTTCCCCGAAGGGGCGCCTTTCAAGGGATCGTGTGGTTCGTCGAGGAGGGGATCTTGTGCGCTCCTCGGAGGACGCCACGATGGGTTCCCCTCTCTGCCCGGCTTCTCGCCCTGCTCCTCGAAGGCTTTGTATTACTTCCATTCAGGCGGTCCCCACAGACGGCGCCAATGTTCGGTAAGTCGGGTACCGGACGGTTCGGGTTGGTGCTTCGATTGATTAGATGGGGTTCGCCTGGTTCTGGTCTGCCGAGGATGAGTGGATGATGTCCCGAGCACTTTGTGTGAGGGGAGTCACCTGCAAAGACACTCCAACGCTCAAGTCAGTGAAATGTGCAGGCGAGTAAGGGTTGAGTGGTATGTAACGTACCTTTTTGGGGAAGGGTAGGTCATTCCCTATATATATCGTGTTAGAGGTGGGCCATGCAGGGACAGGCCCACCTTCTTCGAGGCCTTCCTCGCACAGCTGTGGCGAAGCTGTTAGGGATGCTGTCCGAGTCGGCATCTGAGCGTCTCACTCCCGACCGTTTGGATCGGGTGCTGCCCGGATCGGACCGGCCCGTAAATTACTTGGGCCAGGCCGTAACAGTTTTATTGTTAAAAATGGCTTAGAAAAAAATGGCTAGACATAATTCATATAAATCATTGACAGATGGACTCATTGTATATTACAATGAAACGGTAGAAGTTGGGTAAGTTGGACATTTTCATCCATTCCAAACTGAAAAAAGAAAAAATCCGTTGCAGGTTTTTTGTAGACCTTTTGTGATTGATATGCACAATATTTTTATTCATTAAATCTTGACCACATGAATTATTTAATATATATCTCAATGGTTGTAGAAATTGAAATACCATATTCCAAACAAATAGAGTGACATATGTGAACATCTTCCTTTTTTTTTCTTTTTGGTCATAGAATATATCATTTAAAAAGTTATTTATTTCCTCGTAGACCAATTGATGTGATCCCAGCAGCCTTGAAAGCATACTCTGTTACAATCATCCAAAAATTTCACAACTTAAAATATATTACACTACAAATCAGTTGATTTTCACTCCAAATAACCAAAAGAAAACCTTTCATAAGACAATGAATATGATAAATAAGGGACTTATCAAAATGATACATAAAATAAAATTAAAAAAAGTTTGTTTATAATAGTAGAGAAATTAAAAAAAATTCTTTCCGTATTTTCTCTTTCTAGACATTCTGTTGTTATATATGTTATTGTGTTTTTCTTTTATTTTTTTCTTCTTCTTCTTTTTAGTATTATTATTATTATATTTTCTTCTATTTTTATTATTTTTGTGAAACAATAAGAATTATAAAAAATAAATAAGAAGGAGAAGAATAAAAAAAGAAAAAATTTTGAATCGTATAAAATTTATCAAAAAATACTCCCAAAATATTTTAACTGTAACACAAAAAAAATTTTAATTTTGATATAAAAAATTTCTTAGTGGTGACATAAAAAATTTCTTAATCAATTAGAAGTTATGTGAAACAAAAATAACACTAAAATTTCTTAACCTGTGGCACAAGAAATTTTTTAATTGTGACATATAAAATTTCTTAACCAATTAGAAGTTATGAAAAAATTTCTTAATCTGTGATTTTTTAGGCTATGTTTGTTTATAAGAACAGGACACTGAGATATGGACTTAGAATACAAAATTGTGTTTGACATGTGAGACATGAAAAAAGATATTGTGTTATGAGACACTGAATTATTATATTTTGTGTCATTTTTAATAGGAAGGACACGGAGACATTGAATAGAGACATAACTTATTTTTTTTATTATCATTATTAAATTTTCATAATTATATTTTTTATCATTTTATTTTTTATTCTAAATTTTTTGTAAAAAAATAAAATAAAATATATTTTTTATTATTTGTTCTATCTTATATTCAGTTCACTAAACAAAATATAAAAATACTAATTTTTGTATCTCTGCCTTGTGTCATATTCTCAGTGTCTTGTATTGTCATGTTCTCAAAACCAAACGCAACTTTAAGCACTTCTTATATTATTCACTAAAAATTCATGTGTCATTTCCAATTAAATTATATGCTTTTCTTTTCATTGAACTAGTTATGTAGTATTGATGACCTATGAGCAAGTAGAGTTAATAGGTTAATTATATTAGTTACTTGTAATAAGGGAATATAAGTCCTATATTGCTTAGTGTTAGAATATAATTAAGATCAATTAGGATCAATTAGAATTATTTAGTATATCTAAATATTTATTATAGAATATTACGTCTTTATTATTACGATTCTCTTAACCCCTATAAATATCCTTCTGTATTGTATCATTCCACACAATTTGAATAGGCAACTTGAACACACTCAATAATACACAAATCCTTTCTCTAGTTTAGTCTCTTGTTTCTAACATGGTATCAGAGCCATGGTATCCTCCTTGAAGATGATAGGTTGTTTTTCTTGCAGTGAAATCACCGTAGTTTTTGCATTTTTTTCTATGCCATTTTTCTTTCTCTTTTGTCACTCCTTTGATGCTTTTTCACCTCACCAACTAGCCTATTTTCTCTGTCTTGTGTTTTTTCGAGTCGAATGATCAAACGCCATTGTCATCCGCTACTTACCTATTCTCATGAAGAAATCATATAGTTTTCGCTCTCTTTTGGCAGTTCCGTCTATATTCTCTCGTGGCAGTTCTGTCTGCGTTCTCTCGTGGCAGTTCCGTTTGTGTTCTCTCGTGGCAGTTCCGTCTATGTTTCGTCTGTGTTTTCTTGTGGTAGTTTTGTCTGCATTTCTTTCTAGCAGTTTCGTCTGCAGTTCCTTTAGACAAGCGGCAGTTCCGTCTGCGCTTCCTTCAGACAAGCGGCAGATCCGTCTGCACTTTCTTCAGAAAAGCGGCAGTTCCGTTTGCGCTTCCTTCAGACAAGCGACAGTTCTGTGTGCGCTTCCTTCAGACTAGCAGCAGTTCCGTCTTTGCTTCCTTCAGACTAGCGGCAGTTCCACCTGCGCTTCCTTCAGACAAGCGGCAGTTTCATCTGCGCTTCTTTCCGGCAGTTCCGTCTGCACCTGTTTTATCAGTTTATGCAGTTTTTTTCTCTTTATTTTGTTATTTTAAATAAGTTTCAAACTCAAGTTGTCACTTGAGTTTGAGGGGGGATGTTAGAATATAATTAGGATCAATTAGAATTATTTAGTATATTTGAATATTTATTATAGAATATTACGTCTTTATTATTACGATTCTCTTAGCCCCTATAAATATCCTTTTATATTGTATCATTCCACACAACTTGAATAGGCAACTTGAACACACTCAATAATATACAAATCTTTTTTCCAGTTTAGTCTCTTGTTTCTAACACTTAGGATAGTGAATTTTATGTTATTTATTAGTCCCATATTGCTTAAGTCATACAAGTTTTTTTTTTTCTCACATAGTATAAATAACTCATGTATCATTTGGTTATCCGAAGTGAGTTTATAGCTATTTTCACCATAGTGGATTGTTAACCTCGTCAAGATTGATGACTCAAACGACGTCCTGGAGTCAATTTTGTATCAAAGCAAGGTCTGTTCTCGCGGCCTTCACCTTGCTTTAGTAGAATTTGATTTGATTTGTGGGTGTAGGTTTTTGGCGTGGATTTGCTAATGGGATCTTTTGGTGTGGATTCGTCAATGAGATCGTCTGCTGCCACAGGTCTTGTAAAATTTTATCTGATTTGTGAATGCAAATTTTTAGTGTGGAGTCACCAATAGGATCTTTTGGTGTGGATTTACCAATGAGATCATCTACTGTCACAAGTCTTTTTTCGCAAAAGTTCTTTCCAACCCAGGAAAAATGACGCGGGAGCAAGTAGAGTTAGTAAGTTAATTATATTAGTTACTTGTAATAAGGGAATACAAGTTCCATATTATTTAGGATAGTGAACTTTGTGTTATCTATTAGTCCCACATTGCTTAAGTCATGAAGGTTTTTCCTTTTCTCACTAGTATAAATAACTCATGTACCATTTGTTTGTAAAATGAAGTTGAAGTTGATTTGAATATGAAATAAACTGTGTACTTATTTTTCTCAAGATTCTTTGAGAGAGGTGCATTCTTGGCTTGGCCAAGCAAGGTAGGTTCATGGCTATTTTCAGTTTTTCACCACAGTGGGGTTAACCACAGTGGGGTTGTTAACCTCGCCAAGGTTAGTGAGACAAACGACGTCTCAGTGTTAATTGAACTCATATACAAGAGGTCTAGCCAATAATACTAAAACTTTTTAACCATGACACAATAAATATCATAATCGTGACACATGAAAATTTTTAACCACTTAGAAGTTATTAAAAAATTTCTTAACTTATGGTCCTTTGAAGACTTCTTATATCATTGACCAAAAATTCATTTGTCATTTTTAGGACAAATCACTTAAACAAATGAATTGGTGGAGAAAATTACATGGATCTCCTAAAGTAAAAAATATTGCATACCCTATTTCTATGTAAATCGAAATAAGTTATTTCGATTTACACTCACTTCATATAAATCGAAACAATATAATTCGATTTACTAGGGTATAATGCAATTCAAAACAACATGATTCGATCTACATTGTGGAAGGCCAATACATGTAATTTGAATCTATATGAATCGATCTACACAAAGAGTTCCTCATGGAAAATCGTAGCTATTAGCCTTAATTTACTAAGAAAGCAATGCATATGATTAAATCGAACTGATTTAATTCGATTTACTTAAGGAGCGTGTGCTATATAAATAGAATCAGAGTGTTGAATTGAGGTAAATTCACAATAGTTAGTGAAGAGAATTTTCTAGTTCTTGTGCACTACAAAGGCACCATTAAAAAAAACATGATCGGGTATAAAATTTACTGATAAAGATCCGTTAAGTGTCTTTATTAGAGTTTCTATGAGTTTTGTTGATTTTCAGAATACCGTTCTACAAAAATTGGGTCTGCAGAAAATGAAACGGATAGAGAAGTTATATTACAGAAGTTTGATTTCTGTAGTTCGCGAAGGGATGAAGTACGACTTGTTTGTGATAGATAGTGACGAGAATCTATAAGTTTTATTTCACTATCATCGCCAGTTTTCTTATGTGAGAATCCCTGAACTATTGGCCAAGGTTGTGGATGTCGTCTCTAACTCAGGAAGATCGAAAGGGAATCATCAATCAATACCAATTCCAGCGGCCTCCAGTTCAACTTCTATTGTTGCGTCTTCATCTTTTTCTGTAATTGCATCTGTGGAATATTTGGTGGCATCTCCATCTTTTGCAGGTGATCTACACCGCGATGAGACCGCAGAACTAGGTGCTAACATAAATACCCATGTTATGATTTCAATTTCTGGAGGCGGTTGGAGAATCGAATGCGGTGGAAGTTGTCCTTGGGGATGAAGATGATGGCGAGTCCGCCACAATTGATGATGACAACAATGATAATATAGGGAAGAGTATTCCTGTTGGGATTGGTGGAGCATCGAGTCGGGAACTCAGCAGTACTCACTGCACTTTTCTACTCTAGACTTGGATGCGATGAGAACGGAGGGGTTACCAGATGTAGAATCTGGATTTGGCGCTAGAGATTCACAGGACACCGCAGGTCTAGATGAGTTCTAAGTCGGTCAGCAGTTTCAAAATAAAAAAGAAGTCGTCTGATGTGTGAAGACTTATAGCATCCGTCGTGGGGTTGAGTATAAAGTGATGGAATCGGACCATGACATTACTATGACAAGTGCAACGAGTTTGAAAATAGTTGCAGATGGTTGATTTAGATCATTCTACGGCGGCGGGAGGGTATCTGGGAGGTCAAACCGTATAACGGACCTCATACATGTTTAGCGACCTCGATCTCAAGTGATCACAGGAAGCTTGACTATCATATGATATCTATCTGCTTTCATCCTTCCTATGATCAGAGCTGATGCGGCTATGTCCGTTAAGGTTCTGCAGAATGCAACTGAGGCACATTTTGGATTCAGATCTATGTACAGGAGGGCGTGGTTGGCTAAGCAGAAGGTCATCGCACAGATATATGGGGATTGGGAGGAGGCCTACAATGAGCTCCCAAGATAGGTGCTTGGTGTGCAGATAACAATGACAGACAGTGTCGCAGTTCTAAAGACGAGTTCTGTGTGAGTTGGAGGCCAGGTTGACGAGAGTTAACAATTTTTCACTAACTTTGATGGTTATTTCCACCATGCATTAAGGAATTCAAGTATTGTAAGTCGTTGGCCAGTATTGACGGGATCTACTTGTATGGCAAATATGGGAAAACTTTGTTGGTTGCGATAGCTCAGGATGGAAATTATAATATCGTTCCTATTGCATTTGTCCTAGTGGAGGGAGAACATGCGGAGTCATTGTCTTTTTTCTTGTCTCATTTATGGCAATACGTCACTTCTCAGTCGGGCATTCTCGTGATCTCCACCACCACCTCCATAAATCCCATGACCTCCATCGGCATCAGATCCAAACCCTAAATCACCTCCACCGCCCCCACTATCATCGCCTCCGCCACCACCTCCAGGTCCACCCTCATCATCACCTCCACTGCTGTCATACCTGTAAAATCTGCGAAATTAGTAAATAATTAGTGAATAAATTAATTATTATTTAAAAAAAATAGAAAATTAAATTTAATAGTTTAGAATGGAAGAAATAATTAAAATACAAATTTTGACACTAATTTTAAAAATTTTGACCTAAAAACAGGCTAACAAACCGAACCGGTTGGACCGGACTCAAGGTCCAACCCTTTTTCACCTCCCTTAAGAGCTTCTTTATTCTTCCCGTTCTTAAAACATGAAGTACGCAGGTGGGGGAAACGGAAATGATATTCACCGTTAATTTCTGTCGTTCATAACTTTCAATCTGGAACTCCGATTGACGAACTGTCAATGACCACGTGTTTGTCTCGAAATTCTCTACAAAATCCACAATTAATTTAGTAAGAATATAACAATTTCTTACTCAGCCACTCTTCCCTAATTTCAAAATTTAAGCTTAATTTTGAGAGATTATGTGGTTTTGATGTTCTAAGGTCAAATTAGCTCGTGGATAGTGTTGCCTTTGTCCATTTCATCCATGGGTAAGGTAAGAAACTGTTGAACCCTTGTGAATTATTGAATTAGTGAATCCTATGATGATTATAGTGATATTGTGTGAATTAGACTGTGTTCTTGTTGATTTGGCATTCGATTGGATGGTTTGGAACGAAATCCGGGTGATTAAACTTGAGAAATTGATGTTTAAAAGCTTAAAACTTGTGAAAGGAGAGGTTTTTGAAGTGTTCCAAGCTTGGGAAGAAATCGGCCAAGGTATGATTTTGGTTTCTTGTAGATAATATATAATATTTTCTGAAAACATAGGCTAGATGACCATAGGATAGGTTAGAAATGTGGGAATATGTTAATGCTAGTAACCTTGATGGAAATGTGAAATTATATTGCGAATGAGTTTATGAATGATGATTTTGTTGAGTTGGTTATAGGAATTGTGTTAATTAAAGTTGTTGATGGGAGTTGATGAATAATTATTGATGAATGTGAGTATTGATGATGAAAGATTGAGGATTGATTGAGTTATGTATATATATATATTGGATAATGAATGAATTGAGAGTTGGAAATGATTTTGATATTGGAATTGGTTTGGCTTATTGGAAATAATTTGAAAAAGGTTTGAAAGGTGGTTTGGTTGGTACCTGAGAAGGGTGGCAAAGTCCGAATTTAAAGGAGATGCTGCCAAAATTTTTATAAAAATTGGAGATTTAGTTTGAAGTATTATTTAGACAAATATGGATAAAAGAATTATATTATTTGACTTCGATTTATAAAGAAAAGAAATGCATTATGTTTTGGAACTTGATCTATTAAAAAAAGTATTATGTTGGAGTTTCAATTTATCAAGAAAAGTATTATGTTTTGAGTTTTATTTAGTTAAGAAGAGAATCATGCTTTGAGTGTGAATTATTGATGAACGGAATGAGAGGTGTGATAATGATAATTGTTGAATGAACTGAATGATGATGAGAATGAATTTGATATGGAATTGTTTTGTGGAGACTGTGGTTTTTTACCACCCATCAGATTTTAAAGAAAATTATTTTGTGGGGATCGTGGTTATTTATCACCCACCAGATTTGATAAGAAATTATTTTGTGAGGATCGTGGACGCGGTCGCAGGCGAGGCAGAGGTAGAATAGGTACTGCAGACCCTGAAACAATGGGAAACGACCCTGTGAACTTTATGGCTGTCCTGGAAAATATGGTTGCGGCTATGCAGGCAACAGCCGAAGCGCTAGGGAATCAAGCTGGAAATGGGAATGGCGCTAATGGGGATAACGGACCAATCTTCGGAGGAACCACGAACCCCACTGAGGCGGACAACTGGTTTCAAGCAATCGAGCGGGCTTTACAAGCATAGCAAGTCCCTGAAGATCAACGTGTTGAGTTTGTAACTTATCAGTTAGCGGGTGAAGCCCAATATTGGTGGCAAGGGACGCGACGCCTTTTGCAGTAGGGTGATGCTGCTATATCCTGAGATGCATTCCGAACTGAATTTTATAAGAAATATTTCCCCAACTCGGTCAAAACAGCTATGGAGCTTGAACTTCTGCAATTGAAACAAGGTCAGATGTCGATCGTTGAATACACGAACAAGTTTGAGGAATTGTGCCGATTTTTTAGGATTTGTCAGGGAGCTCCAGGAGACTTTGAGGAGTAAAAGTGCATCAAATACGAAGGAGGACTTTGAATTGATATGTTGAGTTCTGTGGGCTCGATGGAAATCAGAGTTTTCTCAGACTTGGTAAACAAGAGCAGGGTCGTGGAAGAATATTTAAAGAAGGCTGTTGTGGCAGGGGTGAAAGCTGGGAGTTCCGTCGAAGGGACCACATAACCAGAATTTCACACCGAGGGGCCAAAAGTTCAAAAGGAGTGACAGTCACCAGGGGAATGATAAAAGGAAGCAAGTGGTGCCCTACCCGGAGGATGGAAGGTGCCAAAGGTGCAAAAGTTTTCATGGGAATAGGCTGTGACGAAAGTGTTTAGGTATGTGTTATTAGTGCGGGGTGCCGGGTCATATCTCTAGAAATTGCTCCCGGAGAAAGGCTCAGAACGCCGATCAATCGTGACCACAAGGTGGAGGTAATCCTGAAAAATGTTAATAGAATTCTAATTGCATTATATGATATTGGAAGTGTCGCATTTAGACATAGTGTATGACGGAGGTGAGGATTTAGAGCTGAAAGTGTTAAGACTTAGTTGTGACTCTAGTGTGCATATACCAACTTCTCAACTTTTAATACTTAGACTCGAGGTTTCTTCTTGCTTGCCGCTGATAGGATTGGACTGGTTATCAATGCAACACATGTTGCTGGATTACTTTGAATATACAAATCGATTTATGTCCGAAGGGTCTAAAAAAGATGATGGTCGCAAGGGGTAGTGTTTGAATTCTATGATAGTGAGCTATAATGGAGAGAGATTGATTGTGCAATAGGATTAGTATTCATGGACCTTCGTGACCCGATCGATTCTTTTTCCCTTATAACTTGCTCGAGGTTTTGTCTCGAATTCTTTGTTTGCAAAAGATTTAATTGTCTCCCCAATTTTATTTCTTACTCTCACGTAATCGTGCATGAACTTTGTACCTTCCAAGGTGAGCCTAATTTTGTTTTGGTACAACCATGCGATTCTTGAAGTTGCAGTTGAATTGCTTTTCTCCGTGAACTTGTGTTTCTTCAAAATCGACGGAGACTTACTTAATTCAATATGCCTTGCTTCTTTCTAATCAGAGTGTTCAATTTGGCTTCCTTCTTTGAGAAACATCTTAATTCTTATCCTGTGCATTTCGTAAAAATTTTCTACAACTTTGTTTAATCAGAACACAAGCCATCCTTATGATTTCTTGCGAACACCGTTTGGGTTGTTCGCTCGTCTTTTGAGCTTAGAATCTTTTCGGAAATCAACTCAAGCTTGATTTTATATCGCGCACAATTCTTAGATAAAACCCTCGGAGCTTTAGTTCCTTAGAACATGATTGGTGGACGCAGAAGATGAAGCTTAAGAGTGTGCAGGATCATGGGGAATTTTGAAGTTTAATTTTCGCAGATTGAACCGTAAGGATACACCGTTTGTATGGATGCCTGAATGCGAATGAAGCTTTCGAACCATGAGAGAAAGGAATTAACTACAACGCCAGTACTCGCGATTACCTGAACCTGACGAACCGTTTAAGGCTTACTACGATATATTTCCAAAGGGCTTAGGAGACATGCAGATGCAATGTTATGATATATTGGTGGATGCCCTGAGCAGGAAGTCTTTGAGTATTATTTGGAGGACAATTAAGGAGAATGAACCATTAAGTAAGTTTTGAATATTAGGTTGGAAGATGAAAAAGTGAATGGAGGTGTCAGACTAGATCAATTGCAAATGTTAGACAATTGTGAGGCTAGGATTCGTAGAGCGCAGTAAGAGGATAAGGAGCTACCAAGAATATCGAAGCTTGTTGGGTAAGGGAATCAAGAAGAGAACAATAGAAAACAAGAATGGAATTTAAATGTATAAAAAAAGACTTAGTGTGCCGAATGTCGAAAGTAGACACGTAAACTATTGTCCAAAGCACACATGAGCGAACCTTTGATTCACCTTAAAGTTACTAAGATATATCACGAAAGATGAAGTAGCGGTGCACATAACTCAACGTTTGACAGGTTATAGGGAAATCTATTTCTTTGAAGCTCAAGCGTCCTAGGTCCTAAATCGAAAGCCAAGACAACGGAGAAAAACTAAGCGAATTCAAGTTGAGCTTCAAAGCCGATAAGAAAGTTATGCGGACCGGGAGAGAATACTAGATAGTTTAAGGAAAGAAGTTACGCATTCTTCGAGGTTGCTTCAATAGGTTGGAATCGAGGGGCAATCAAGACTAAAGGGATGAAACCGAGGTATATCGAGCCGTTTGAAGTATTAAGACGGGTTGGTGGCCGGCGACATATCAAATAGTTTTACTACCGTATCAGTTCAATTAGAAGAAGATTTAACGTTTCAAGTACTTTCGGTTAGAATGAACAAAACCAGTGTTGAGTGACTACGCGGAAGAGTAGTACCATTAGTAAAGGTCTCTTGGAGTCGATCTGGAATTGAGGAACACACTTGAGAGCTTGAAATCCGGAATGAGAAGTGACTATGCATAACTTTTATCAGGTAACTGAACTTGAATTTTAGGGACAAAATTTCCAATTAGGTAGGTAGGATATAAAATTCGCGAAATTAATAAATAATTAGCTAATAAATTAATTATTATTTAAAGAAATTAGAAAATTAAATTTAATAGTTTAGAATGGAGGAAATAATTAAAATACGAATTTTGACACTAATTTTAAAGGTTTTGGCCAACAAACGGACCAACAGGCCAAACCGGTTAGACTGAATCCAAACCAAGCCCAAGGTCCAACCCATTTTCACCTCCCTTAAGAGCTTCTCTCTTCTTCCCATTCTTAAAACATGAAGTACGCGGGTTTTGGAGGAAACGGAAACGATATTCACCGTTAGCTTCCGTCGTTCATAACTTTCAATTCAGAGCTCCGATTAACGAGCCATCAGCGGCCACGTGCTCATCTTGAAATTCTCTACAAAACCCATGAATCAATTTGGTAAGAATCTATCAATTTTTTACTCATCCACTCTTCCCTAATTTCGAAATTTTAGGTTTTGATTTTGAGATATTATGTGGTTTTGATTTTCTAGGGTCGAATTCTCGTGGATAGTATTGGACTTTGTCCATTTAATCCATGGATAAGGTAAGAAGCTATTGAACCCTTGTGAATTATTGAATGAGTGAACCTTATAATGATTATAGTGATATTGTGTGAATTAGATTATGTTCTTGTTGATTTGGAGTTCAATTGGGCGGTCTAAAACGAAATCCGGGTGATTAAACTTGAGGAATTGATGTTTGGAAGCTTGGAGCTTGTGAAAGAAAAAGTTTTTGAGGTGTTCCGAGTTTAGGGAGGAATCGACCAAGGTATGATTTTGGTTTCTCATAGATAATATATAATGTTTTGTGAAAATATAGGCTAGATAACCACAGGATAGGTTGGAAATGTGGAAATATATTAATGCTAGTAACATTGATGGAAATTTGAAATTATATTGGGAATGAGCTGATGAATGATAATTTTGTTGAGTTGGTTGTAGGAATTGTGTTAATTAAAGTTGTTGATGGGAGTTGATGAATGATTATTGATGAATGTGAGTATTTATGATGAAAGATTGAGGATTGGTTGAGTTATGTATATGATGAAAGATTGAGTTATGTGTTTACTGAATAATGAATGAATTGAGAGTTGAAATAATTTTGATATTGGAATTGGTTTGGCTTATTGAAAATAATTTGAAAAGGGTTTGAAAGGTGGTTTTGTTGGGACCCAAGAAGGGTGGCAAAGTCCAAATTTTAAAGGAGATACTGTTGAAATTTTTATAAAAATTGAAGATTTGGTTTGAAGTATTATTTAGACAAATATAGATAAAAAAAATTATATTATTTGACTTCGATTTATAATGAAAAGAAATGCATTATGTTTTGGAACTTGATCTATTAAGAAAAGTATTATGTTGGAGTTTCAGTTTATCAAGAAAAGTATTATGTTTTGAGTTTTATTTAGTTAAGAAGAGAATTATATTTTCAGTGTGAATTATTGATGAACGGAATGGGAGGTGTGATGATGATAATTATTGAATGAATTGAATGATGATGAGAATGAATTTGATATAGAATTGTTTTGTGGGGATTGTGTTTATTTACCGCCTATCAGATTTGATAAGAAATTATTTTGTAGGGATCGTGGTTATTTACCGCCCACGTGTGTGCTATTTTCCAATTGAAAATGTCTGTGGGGATCGAGGTGGTTTACCGCCCGCAGATGGTGAAGATCGTGGTGCTGTATCGCTCACCAGTTTTTAAGAGAATGATATTCGGGTTAGCTACCAAATATGTTGGGTTGGCTTTATAACCGACAGATGAGACTCATCAGTCTTAGGGCAAACATACATCATATGCATATCTGTATTTTATTTGATTGTGCATTAATTGGGCTTGCCTATGTGAATATTATGCTTACCTTCTATATTTGCTATCTACTGTATCTGTATCCTACTTGTGTTTGCTTTGTCTGTATTGCTTGTTGTGCACCGGAGTTTTGGAGGATTGGAGGAAGGCAGAAATTATGGCTTAAGTTAGAAAGGAATTAGAAACAAGAATCTTAGATAACCTACCCTGTTTATGGTTCTCCATTTATAAATTTTAAGATTTAAATCTGAGTGTTGGAGTCCTAGGATCGCCTCTGACTTTTCTGGGACCTTATATATTATGTATGTGGACACCATTACTATGCTGAGAACCTCCGGTTCATATTCCATATCTATGTTGTTGTTTTCAGATGCAGGTCAAGATGTGCCTCAGTGAGCATCTGGAAGTTTCTCTGGCAAGCGAAATTGAGAAATTATATTTTTGGAGTTATCTATTATGTATTTTTTATTCATAGATTCTCCTATGTATATATATAAATAAATGATGTTTAATCCTCTTAGAGGCTTTTTGGAGAACTAGGTGTTTTCTTTATGCATGTTGGGTTATTTTGGGATATATACTTATGCTCATGTATGTATTTATACTCCGGCCAACCTTAGATTCGTAAGTTGCGTCTGGAGCCTGATATTCTGTATTTTGGTACTCGACTCTTTATATATACTCATGTCTTACCCTTATCTTTTTTCCGGTTTTACGTCTTTGAGTGTAATGCGCTTTTCTTTTCGCAATTTTTTACTTAACCACCATTCAAGACTCCTCGAATATTATATTCCTTCAAGTATATTATGTATGTATATTTTATTTTAGATGTCGTAATACCTCACCACTTCTGTTTTACGACTTATTCATAAAGCTCTGTGTGGTAAGGTGTTACAATCCCCACCATCATCCCCAACATCACCACCTTATACTCGCCTCTCATAATACGTCGACCTCTACCTCAATGTCAACCCATCTCTCCCTCTCGACTGCTCCCTCTACCTCGTCGACGACCTCGACCCCTCCCCCTCTATGGCATCAATCACATCATCGAGCAACCTCCAATCACAATCACTGGCTCGTGTACCAACATGACATCTCTGCTGCACTCGATGTCCGTCAGGAACATCTGACACCTGGTCCAATGTTCGTGCCAACTTTGTAGAGTGTCCGGAAACCATCGGACCCTGCCTTTGCCATCCTTCGACATCAAAAAATCAATGTTCGAGTGCGGCCTGTGGGCAATGCTGTACTCCACCAAGTTGTGGTAGCACCCTATCCATCTGATGTCACTCATGTACCTCCTAACTGTCTCCTCCTCTACGTCATGAGGAAGGTGACTGAACGTCTCCTGCATCCAAGTGGACTTCACCGTGAACTTGTCGATGCAGTCCCTCGGAGGCAACACACCCAACAACTCCTGGAACCAACTCCATGCAAGATGCTCGCCATCAATGAACCGCTGGAAATTCGTCAGGCATCCGCTGACATAATGTCCGTCGATGGGAAGGCCTAAATGGTACGCAACATCCTGAAGCGTGATCTTGCACTCCCCGAATGACATATGAAAAGTATGAGTCCCGAGCTGTCACCGCTCCACAAATGCACTAACCAGTGGCTCATCCAACCTAAACCAGTGGTCATTGAGTCTCGCAAGGTGAGCTAAGCCGGCCATCTGCAGGTGTGGTATGATCCTGTCATCCAGAAACATACCATGCTACCTTCTCATGCTGGTGATACATCGATGTGGCTGCAGCACGATAAAAAAAAATTTTAGAACCATTACAAGTAACAAACTAATTCACCAAAAGACCATTAAATAATGCAGACCCTTTAACAAAATCATATTCGAGTTATACCAAAAATCACCTAAAACAGATAACTCTACTATGAATAAACTTTAATGTAAATTATGTTGCATCCTAGGACATAGTCTACCTAACATTCAATAAGTTAATTAAATTGCATTCAACAAAATTCGATTACACTAAAGTATAGAGTATAAAATTAAACTAAATTAAATTGCATTAATTTAATCATTAACATTTATGGATTAAATTACATTAATTTTAGATAAATTAAACTAAATTAAATTAATAAAAATTTTAAACAACCAAAACTAAATTAATTTTTAATAAATTAAAAATAAACTAAATTACTGGCTTGTTAACCTAATATTTAGGAATTATATTAAATATAAAAATTAAACTAATTTACATCTTTGCCAAACTTCTACTGCATATTTAATTTAACATTAAAATCCTAAATTAGATTTACCTAGACTTCTAAAAAATTTCTAATCTAGTTAATCACTATTTTAATTAAGTATTGTTAATAACTATTCCACCGTATATTTGTACTTTTAAAATTCTAGCAAAACACTAAACCACTACTCTAAATACTATTTGTAGTTTAAAAATTTCAGTAGCGCATATAACAAAATTCTAAGCGACTTAACATCACAGACTATTACTTATTTTTTACAGATATTCAATTTCAAAAAACAAACCTCTTCATGGATGGAACCAGTAATATAGGCGACGCCATCTAACCGATAGATATGGTTCGGGTCGTCTTTCATTTCCACAGTTTCAATCCTACGATTTTTTGGGCGTAAACTTTTTCTGGAATTCATTTTTGGGCGGTGGGGTTTGGTGAAATGTAATTCGAAGCAAGTGGATTCGAATTCTTTATATAGGTATATAAACATTAAATCGAAGCTAGTGAATTCGATTTACTACTAGATTTCGTTCAATGTAAATCAAAATAAGTTCATTTGATTTACTAGTGCTTAATTCGAATTCACTTAATTCGAATTACTAAGTAAAAAACTGTGTGTAATTCGAAACTAATAGTTTCGATTTACTATGGATGGACTTTAAAATTAACTAAATCGAATATAGTTCATTCGATCTATACAAAATCTTAATAGTTCGAATTTAATTGATTCGATTTACTACTATAATGGCTAAGTCAATTTTAATCAATTCGATTTATATAAAAATATCTATGAGAACATACACGTAACGTTTTTTATTTTAGGAGATCTATGTAATTTTATGATTTAAAGAGTTTATTAATTTGCTTTGCCCTTATTTTTAAGTAAATAACTTATTTATCTTATCATCGAACTGATTGAGTGATATTAAAGTTTATGCTTGCAGTATCAATAATTTTATTTGGGTTAACAATTATACTAATCTTGTCATGTCAAAGAATCACCATTATAAGATTCATAAGGCTTATATTATAATAATATTTTAGAATTCAAATAGAAGAATGTAAAATTAGACAAGTATGTAAAAAAGTATATATTTTGGTAACAAATATTATTAGGAAAACCTTTTAACTGTAAATTGGGACAAAATGACACCAATGAAGTATTCATATCCTATCTGATTTGCTCTTAATTTGAAGTCAATGAAACATTTTTATTTAAAATTTGGTGACTTTACACAAAGTAAATATTTTTTAATATAAAATTTTGCTAAATATAATTTTTTTTATTATTTACAAAAATTATAATATTTATTAATTCTTTTTGTTATATTTTTAAATATTTTTGGGACATTTAGGTCGATAACATCTTTTAGAAACTTTTTTGTAAGCGACAAAATCTTTTAAATACCGAATTAGTAGTTAACTTTATCTTTTAATCATTGGAATGCTTTAAAAAAAATTTTAAAAAATCTATAAGTTGAATTTTGTTCCAATTTTTATATGCACATTTTAAATTAATTATCCAAATGTGTACACAAAAATTTAAATCAAATAGACAAATTATGTATTAAATACAAATGTTATTTACCACTTATAAAAATAATATAATATTTTTTATTTTTATCATGTTTTTAAATTATTCAAACACTTATTTTTTTTATTCTTATCGTTCAAAATTATTTTTGTTAGCTATATGAATTTTTGAATACTATTTTAATAATTTATTTTTAAATCTATATGTCAACAAAAACTTGGCACATGAAAAATTGAAAAAGTTCTATGCCCCAAAACAATGCATCAAAAGGAGCCAAGGGAATAATAAATAAAGTAGAGTAAAGACCTAACTCAGTCATTCTCTATTTTCATAAAGGATAAGACGAGTAAATTCCCAAAATGGTCTCTCAAATTGGGCCCGTGCACCAATGTTGCCCCTCAGTTTCTAAATGCTTTAAATGCACCCTCCAATTTGAGCTCCGTGCGAAATCTTGGTCCTTCCACCCAATTCCGGCATGACTCAGCAGCCGGAGTGCTGAGCTGGCGGTTCCACCTCCACGTAGGCTTCATCACCCTCCATCATCACCATCGTTCCTCCTCTTCTCCCAACAGAGCCACTACCCTTCTCTCTTCTTCCAATCCTCCTTTTCCTTTCTCCCTTCCTCAAGCATTGTAGCCATTTCCTTCTCTTATTTCACCAGCCTTCAGATCACTACCTCAAAACCACTGTCGCAACCCTTTCTCTTTTCTTCTTCCTCTCTTCTTTTCTCTTCTCCTCTGTCCATTGGAGGGGGTGGATGAATCAGAACGGTTGCTTGGAGAATATTTCCATACACTTTCAGCAACAAGCAGAATCCAACAAACTAAATTAACCTATCATAACCACCTAAAATCAATTAAAACAAAAAATCAAACTAAACTAAGCCTAAAACTGGTGAAAATTAAAACTAAATTCTAAATAAACCTAAACTAATAGGGAAAGTTGGGGTGGTCAGACAGGAAAATAAGGCAAACTGAAACGTGAGGAAGGAGAAGAGGGTTAGTCATCATGGGTGATGAAAATGACAAGGAGAAGCAGACGAGGGGAGGACACCGGCAGAGTAGTGGTTGCAGCGGCTATTGCGATAGCAGTAGTTCGGTGATGAGGAACAAAGATGAAGGTACCCGACTCTTTAGCTGAGAAGAGGAAATGGGGGAGGAAGATGTGGCGACGCTAGGTAAAGGCCGGAGGTGATGGTGGTGGCGATGGAGATGCTGGAAGCTGCGATAGGGCTAGGGTTCGGTGCGTGGAAGAGGGTGATGAAGATGGCTGATTGGCGGCGACAGTAAGCTTGGGCCCGATGGAGGTGGTTCGCCAAGAAGAAAGTTCGATGTCTCTGGACCTGACGGGGAAGGAGAGGGTAGAGGGAGGAGGTTGGATGCGGTGGTCACAGATGGTGGAGGCTATGGTGGCTCGCGGTGGTGGTTCAGCTTTAGGCCAATGGAAAAAGGAGAAGAGAAAAGAAGAGAGGAAGAAGAAAAGAGAAAGGGTTACGGTGGTGGTTCTGAGGTCTGAAGGCTGGTGAACTGAGAGAAGGAAAGGGCTACAATGCTTGAGGAAGGGAGAAAGGGAAGGAGGATTGGAAGAAGAGAGAAGGGTAGTGGCTTCGTTGGAACCGCCAGCTCAGTGCTCCGGCTACTGAGTCATGCCGGAATTGGGTGAAAAGACTAAGATTTCGCACGAAGCTCAAATTGGAGGGTGCATTTAGAGCATTTAGAAACTGAATGGTAACATTGGTGCACGGTCCCAATCTGGGGGGCCATTTTAAGGATTTACTCAGGATAAGACGTCTTTGTCCAAAAAAAAAAGGAACTTCGCCTCTCAACTTAAATAGTAACAAAAAAAAAAATTTGTGAAAATTTTATTTATAATTTGTAGAATTTTAAACCCCACAAAATTTTTTTCACCAATATAACCAACTTTGATCACTTCTACGACCACCTTTGTCATTCTCATCATTCTCACTTCTACCTCTACTATTTCTATTGTCAAATCATACTTTATTACCATCATTATCTCCTCTACTATCATCATCACCAATATAAATATCATCATTAATATTATCTTATTTCATTTCTTGTTCTTGTTCGATACTATTTTTTTCCTTTAAAAGGTCTCCGTACTAGTACTATAATTACTTTTTTCTTCACTTAACTACCACCAGTGAATGAATTTTTCAAAAATAAACTTATTAATAATTTACAAAAATTTAAAAATAACTTTTGTTACTATTTAACAAATTTTTTCAACAGAAAAATCATATTATCCTAAAATTTAACAAATTTTTTCAACAGAAAATCATATTGTCTTAAAATAAAAAAATTTGAAGGCCAAAAAGTCTTTGTTTTTGACAAGAATTGAATTGAATTTTTACTCAACAAAGTAAGAACGTAAACCATTTAACAAGAACGGTGGTTACGGGAAGTGGAGGTGGTGATATGGATTGAAGCAACACAAATATTTGAGCTGGGTTGAACAGAAACTGAAACTCAATGAAAAGAGAAGTCAGTGGTCTTCGATGGAATTGCTAGGAAAGAGCTGGTATGGTACGGTATGGTGCAAAAGG
>NC_029785.2:7964529-7966369 GCF_000816755.2 Arachis ipaensis
GAAAAATTTTGAAAACCTTTTAAAATATAATAGGTATTTATTTTAACTAAAATTACTTCAAAAATAGATGGATCAGCTGAGCAGACGAAAAGAAAGAAAAAACAACAAACAAAAAACAAAACCCCAGACACACTGCTTGTATATTTATTTCTTCATTAAATAATATATCAAGTTAACACAAAAATAATCAATGAATAGAAGAATGAACAAACTACAGACAAGTGCATCTAAATCAAAGTTCAGAGGAGTTAATTGAACTTTCCCTTAAATAAGATGACATAAAGTAAAAGCAGAAGAGTAGCGAGGGGAATAACCCAACAGCAGCAAAAGTTTATCATGCACAGAAAGGTGACAGCTTCACAGGTCTAAGTGTTTATTGAACTACACAGACTGTTGAAGCTAATGTTTGGTCAGTAAATATTCACGGATAGTACTAAAACCCTACAGATTCTGTTGCGTACACAAAGGGTTGCTCACTGGCAGCCACCAAATGTTTCTACTAAATTTTCACAAATACTAGTTTCTCCTCCTTTTGTGATTCCATGGATGCCAAGAATAAGTTACAGCCACTTTTACTTGGCAAAAGGCAAAGTGTACTTATGTAGCGTGATGGGGGTTAAAAGTATACATTGCTAAACCTATCTCCAAGAAGTCAAGGCTAATCCTTACTCAGATTTCAACTTCCTGGCCAGTAGGTTGGGTTTCCCCTTTCTCAGCATCCTCTTCATCTTCTTCGTCTGCTTCATCAGCTAGCTTTGTCAGCTCCTCTTGAATCATGATCTTTATAGATGCCTTTCTCGGTGTGAGATCCAAATCAAAACGTGTGGCTGAAAAATGAACAAGTTTGTCAGAGGCACCTAAAGTTTATTTAGGTTCTTATCTTTTCCTGAATGCAAAGTTCTACCATTTCCTTTCTGTATGTATTTGAACATTATGCAACTTGTAGCACTTTAAAATTAGATGCCAGATTATTCAAGGGGGAACAACCAAAATATCAGTAATTAAGTGAACTCATGAGGCACAAACAAAAGCAGAATTAGTTATTTAAAGGCATAAATTTGCACTAAATGACTGTTGAACCAGTGAAAAGAGAGTTAATATTAAAAGACGTACCTAGTTGCTTCAGAATATCAGTAAATGTGGCCTGCAGAGAGAAACTAATATTTAATATTGGTAAACAAAAATCTTCAGCCAATATTAGATGAATTATTGAGTTTTTCAAGGATAAAATAATGAACAACAAATAATAACAAAACTGGCCACACAACGTCAAAAGCAGTACAAGGTTTAAGGTGAAGGAAATCTACTGCACATTACAGCCTACCAAGAGGAATGAACTGCACACATTCAAGCATCCATATTGCAAATTTAAAAGATCAAGTCAACACTAAATCATCAATACCATCCCAAGGTACCTTACTGAGTCATTCTGTAATCTATTAACTGTAATCTATTAATACCCATACATAAACTGGTGGAAAGATCTGAATTTGGTTCCCAACAACAAAGACAGAAAATGCTAAGCTGTAACCTAGGGTCTTGTATCAAGCTGTCTATGAAAACTTTAACAACAGCCGTAGTTAAGAAACATACATTATTATGAGTAAAATCACCAAAAATGCCCCCAAAAGGATTTAGCTGCTAACAAAAATACCCTTGAAAGATAAAAACAACAAAAACACCTCCAAAAGATTTTAAAACGTAACAAAAATAACCAAAAGAACACCATTTTTTATAAGTTGCAAACATCTAAACAAAATCTGATCTCTGGACCTCTTCTTTCAATTTTTTATTTAAAAAAAGTCTCCTGTTAAAAAAATTAAATAAATAAAGAAAATCC
>NC_029785.2:7966391-7969330 GCF_000816755.2 Arachis ipaensis
AAATCACAACTTCATGGATAAAAATGTCTCCATTTTCTTACTAATCATGCTTACAACAAACCACATCAAAAAAGCCCCTTTTTAAGAATATATACATTCGGTTATTTTTCACGTTTTTAATTTTTTTTAGAAGCACTTTTGATGTTTTGATCTCTCGAGTATTTTTGGTGGTTTACTCTTATTATGAAGTAGAATGATAAAGCTAAAACTTGTTCATCATTGCATTATCTAAAAAAATTATGAAAATTAACCAGCCATAGGATAAGTATATTTTAGTCCTGACAGCATACCGTATTGAAATCAACTTCTTTAAGAATTTCACAAATTGAATTGCGCAGCTGATCATCAGTGGGGATCTTTTTCTGATTCTTCTTGCCCTTTCCTTTGGTAACTTTTTCTGTGATACAACAGAGAGATGTATTAGAAAACCACATAATGGCAGTACATTAAGTGGGGAAAATGCACGTAACCAACTATACTGAGTTGCATTGAGAGTGGAGTTGTTAAAGCTATATGAGGTGAATGAGGGATACAGTTGGAATATCTCAGAAAGTTGGGGCAAAAAACTGGAATTACGTGATATTCAGACCTCTCAAAAGTCTTCGAGCCTTTTACTGTTTTCTTCTATTTCTCAGTAAATAACACAAGTAGGAGAGTTAGATCACTGTGGTTCTGCTCAAATCCAGCATTTAATACTGCTAGATTCAACTTCTCAATAGTTCTTGCAATATGTTCCATAAAGCACAAGGGATGAAAAAGTGTGTACATAATACTCATCCATCAGTTTTATTGATTGAAAACATCTATTGAGGTTAATGTAAAAGGAAAAGTTAACATGCTAACTAATAATCCCTCAATGCTTAAAGTGAAAACTATGATTTTTTCACTAAAACACAATACACATGATATATATTGAGATTAATAATGACAACAGGGAAGCAGTTTTCTCAACCTGTTTTCTCTTTGGAAGCAAACTTGGATGGAGTTGATGTCTTCTGCTTTCCAGCCTTATCATTTTGCTTCTTTCTTGAAAAGACCTTTGGACTTTCTTCGCCCTCATCATCAACCTTGGTAGTGGTGGCTGATGATTTCTTAGGTGTCCTCTTTGGCGTTGACCGAGATTTTTTGGTAACTGTAACACTCTCAGCTTTACTTTTTGTAGCAGATTCTTTCTTTGTGGATGACGCTTTTGAATTTTGTTTCCTTTTTTTATCATCTTCAGATTCACTTGCAGAATCACTTTCATCCTCACTTTCAGATTTCTCTGGCGTTTCATCCTCAGATTTGTCATGAACACCATTTTCATTCTCCTCCTCATTTTCTTTGTCTTTCTCTTCATCCTCAGACTCATTTTCTGTGTCACTCCTTGTTTCCTCTGCTGGTGAAGAATCTTCATTTTTCTTCCGACTCTTAATAATATGCAAAGAATGAACAAAACCAAATATAAGCAGGAGACTGCAATAATTAAATAAATACAAAGACAAATTTACCTTTTCTTAAAATTATAAATTATAGGCAGAAAAGAAGAAAGAGAGAGAATATACTCTCATGCGAAATGTTCATGTGATCTGATCATGTGAATTTTAACTATTGATCCACTCTTGCCATTAATCTTCTCTGGCCCCACCTTCAGAACCAAAGGTCAAAATTCACATAACCTAATGATGTGAATACTTCACATACAAGATCCATTCTTGAAAAGAGAATAGAGATTGAATGACATATAACTAGACTGACATGAAATGTAATACCCTAATAACAGTACAAAGCACAAACAACAATTTGCACTGATGAAGCAAGTAATGGTGTAGAAATACTGGTACCAGACCAGGTCAATATGACACTACAAACCCAACAAAACTCAGACCTTTAAAGTAATATAGCTTTATACGCTCAACACAAAAGTGTGGTATTCACATGTGGAAACGCTATGAGCTGCTCAAACTTCTATCATTTAAATTAATAAATGTTATCAAATAAACAGAACTATAATACAATATAACATGTAATTTAATGGAAGTGACCCCAATTTTCTTCAAACAATTAAAGAGAGGAGTGACAATAATAGTGAACCATGTATATGCTAACTACTCCAATTAAGAGTGCAAAACAAGCAGAAACAATACAAACATACATAGTCTGAGGGCACACAAGACTGATAATCTACCAAAAAAATTAACTTCGGAATGTACTTCATGACTAACAGCATGTTGCCCAAGTCACATTTCATTCCTGTCGTTACAGGGGTGGGAAAGTACCTTAGTAGAACGTCTTGAAGTTGTTATCCCAGACCTTGAAGTACCTCGTTTCACAACACGCTTGCGCTTTCTTCCCTAATAACAGATAAAACACAAATAACATGAACCCTTTTCTTTTTCTGCAAGTAGCACAGTTGTGGTTGCATGAGGAGCAACTAAGAAGTCAATCAACTTGGAAATAATATCTTCCTGCATGTGAATATGTTTAATAGGATGAGATGCAAGAGAGATGTTAATGTTAACGCATCAACCACATGAGATTGAATTTAAGTTCAAATTTTCAAAAAGATGAGAAATCACTCGAAACACAGGTTGTGGCAGGAAAAACATTTTCTACAAGAAGCCAACAAACCTTCCTTGTTGTTGCCTTGGCAATTGCTATGTCAAGCACATCACAGAATTCCAGTAGTTTTTCTTTGTTACACTTGTCAAATTTTTCCTTAACTTTGATCATATGCTTTTCCTGCAGCAACAATATTTGGATTATAGCTTTGGTGAATAAGGACTTCGAGCAAAAAGAAATATAACAGTAAATGAAATGACGACAAGACAAGCAAATCAATAAACCCTGCAACAGTTACATCACCAGTGGCAAGTTACAAGTTTTTTTTTTTTGGTGGGTATTAGGTGTGGTTACCTCATTGTCATGCCACACAAAACCAGAAAACCTTGATATATTAC
>NC_029785.2:7969711-7991026 GCF_000816755.2 Arachis ipaensis
AAAAACAGAACCACAGGGGATCACAACATGAGAGACGCCCACCAATTCCATAATCCTAGACATCCTAACAACGTTTGCCTTTTAACAGTCTCACCCTGTAATATCTTATATCTTAATTTACAGAGATGGCACAATACTGAACACAAGAAATTCAAAAAGTGATGGTGTATAAATCGACTATAACAGAAAAGCAAAGATAGTTGATGAAGCAGAACATACCTTCCCTCTCCTTCCAAAGAGAATTGTATGGAGCAACTTGAAAGTATCATCAGTCTTCCTTCTAGATAATTTAAATGCCACTGAAGCAGAAAATGCAAGAGTCAAAAAGTTATTAGCTGCATTGAAGAAGCAGAAACATCATCCAAAACTTAACACAGGCAAACAAAGGCAAAATTATCAAATAAATATATTAGGTTAACCTTAGATATGGAAAACGGTACTCTTCTCTTACTCCCAACTATGGCCATTTACACTTCACCCATTATCTCAAGTGCTTAAGTTTTGATAGACCAAGTTTACAAGTGATATATTGTCTCATTAAATAACATGGAACAACTATAATTATCTTAAACTCATGCCATAAAACTTTTTAAACTGGAAGAAAGAAGCTAGAATATTTTCAACTTTATGCAGCTATTATCATCATTTAAGGTACTGTGTGTGGGAAACGGAAGATGCAGTTGTAAAAAAATTCTTTTACCAGAAAAGGAAGTGAACATAAACCTTTTTATAAAAAATGTTTAGAATTGAAAAGAATTCATGTAGCTAGTTAATAAGACAAAACCCAGTGCATGCTAATGGACTTGTCAAGTCATCACTAAAATGACTACTTTTAAGTCTGAATAATTATCTTGTGCATGTCTGCAGGATTCAAGATGCAAACTCCTCAACATCGGGGAAAATGCATTTAAGCATTTAGCCTTGTCATACATTATCATTGAAGGTTCACAAAACAGTTATATAATCATAATGAGAGCACCATACCATTGGGTATATCTTTTAAAGGTGTGCCACGACCCTGCAATTCGAAAATGAGAGAGTAAGCAGATTGGGTTAAAACAAAAATATACAATTACAACAAACAAAGCTTTTCCTTTTCTCACCATGTGGAGCCATCTAATGGGATCAAGTAACACCTTAATACAAGACACAATTGTGGCAACATCTTTTAAATATTGAATTGAAAATGATCACCTTTTCGATGTGGAATTCTTTGTTTGCATCTTTCTCTATTGATGCTACCAACCTCTCAACAGATTTCCTCTCTCGAACAGGACGATCAACAGTTGGAGTCCTTGGCTCTATCTTCGTCAATTCCTTCTTTTTCTCTTTCACTTTCTCCCCATTGACCTTCCCTCTCGAACGCTTTTTCGATCCTTTATTATCCTTGTTATCTTCAGCTTTGTCTTCTTCTTTTGACTTTCCAGCATTATCCACATCCTCATCCTCCTCTTCCTTGTTGCCGTCCAGCTCTGCTTCGATTTTCTCCTTGTCTTTCTTTTCCCCACTCTCCTGCATGTCTTTAGTGTTACCATCTACTTCCATTGCATCCACTTCTGGTTTTTCAGCTTCAACCTTTTCCTTTTCTTCTTTACTTTCCTTGACCTCATCTGCATCTGTTTTCTCATTCTCAGGTTTAAGTCCATCATCATCTTTCTTAACCTCTGATACTTCTTTCACACCATCAATTTCCTTATCCTCCTTTCCTTCTTCCACACTAACAACTTCCTTATTTTCCTTTACTTCTTCGACACTGTTAACTTCCTTATCCTCTTTGACTTCTGCACCATCATCTTTCTTGTCCTCGTTTTCTTCTTCCACATCATCATCTTTCTTGTCCTTTTTTACTTCTTTCACATCTTCAACTTTCTTGTCATCCTTTGCTTCTTCAATTTTCTTGTCATCTTTTGCTTCTTCTGCACTACCAACTTTTTTATCTCCTTCAATCTCTTCCACACCATCAGCTCTCTTCTCTTCATTAGCTCCATTTATTTCAGCCCCTTTCAACTTTTTTACTCCATTATTCTCCAAGACATTTCCTCCATCAGTTCCCAAGTCCTTATTTTCTGCCCCTTCATTTAAAGTTTTCTCCAACAAACTCTTGCCATTTGAATCTGCTTTGGAAACTTCAGTCACAGGTTCTTCCTCACCCATACTGATCTTATTTACAGATTACAGGAATGCTACAAAACTACTCCTTTATAAATACACTTTTGACTGCACTTTGTTAAAATGGACAACAACCTGGGAAAAGAAAATCATTACTCTAAATATGTCAAACAACAAAATCAAATAAAAGACATAAAAGGAAAAAGATAAGAAATGCTGAATGACATGGACCATTGAATGATAGTATATGTTCATACAAATTGTTTTAAAGATTTTAGTGGAAAACGGTTGTCTTGTTGACATGATATTCGTAAATTTTGAATGCTAATATCCTTGTTGAGATCAATTGAAAAGGCATTACAAGCAACAGATTAAAATTTAACCAAAGTTGAACTGAACAAAATATTTCTGTTGTTGCACCCCACCAACCAGAACAAAAAAGAGATTTCATGCAGTAAACGACAATTTTTTTTGTTTAAACTATAATATTTACACATAAAAATTATTTAAATTTTGGATTCATCTGAGTTTGTGGTTCGAGCATTTAATAGAAATGCACCCCCAAAAAAAATTTAAAAATTCATGCCAATCAATACTTCAATAGCTATGAATGAACGGAATTTGACCCACATGCAAACCAACAAATGAATGGAATTTGACCCACATGCAAAGCGAGAAAAAGGGGTGAACATGATAAACAGTACTATCCACCTGAGGAAGAGAAATAATTAAACTATCACCAATTAAGAAGCAATAATTAAAAATTCAAATTTGGAAATTCAATTTTGCATTAACTCCTAACAAACTCAACAAGAACCAAATCGTCCAACACGAAACAATATTCTCAACAGCACAGCACACTCACAGTCAGAAACTTAAAAAGTCAAAACACCATAATCTTCTTAATTACACCATAGAGGTAACCTATTCTCTCTAATCCAACTCAAAGAATCAAATCAGATCAAATCAAGCAAGTCCCAGTCTTCTAACCCAATTAACCAATTCAAAGCCCTATATTCCACACCTCAGATTCCACCCCACCCAAAAGAACAAATAAAAAAAACCTACACAACAATTGAAGCTAGAAAATTATAAAGACGCAAGCAAACTTTGCAAATCAAAGAGCTAAAACGGTGCGTTAGAAGGGAAATTGGATGCGCAGGAACTTACAGATTCAGAGCTTCGAAGAGAACAGAATTGAGCTTATGTTGTTCCTCCCTCTCTCTCGCTCTCTGTGCCACTGTCAGTAAGTGAAGGTGGATAGTTGTTTCCGACAATATATAGTTCGGACTTCAAATGCGGATTTAAACAGCAGTTAACTCCCACGTAGGAATATTGGCATCGCTCAAATTCGGATCCGACGGCTAAGATAGGGTGTTCGTGACGTACGTGCAAGATCAACGATCGTGACTTGGGAATTCCTTGTGTTTTTAGAATCATCAAAAGTGGTAGAATAGATGGATAAGTTAAAATGGAACAAAAAAAGTGAGTATTTAATTATTTTTAAATTAAAATAAGAGTATATACCCATTTTGGTCCTCAAAGAATTTTAAACTGGACACTTTAGTCTCCAACTAAAATTAATTAGTCAATTGGTCTCTAACAATTAACTCCGTCAGTCATTTAGGTCCTTAGCTCCGTCAACTCTAACGGAAGACAAAATGGTCCCTGAAAACTCTAAAATGGGACAAAATGATCCCTGACAACTCTAACAAGGGACAAAATAATCACTGACCCCTTTATTCGAAAACGACACTGTTCTTTTCCAATTTTCATCATATCTCGCATAATCCTAACATTCATACTCTCCTTCTTCACCTTCACAGTCTTCTTTTCCATCTTTTCCTTCCTCCTCTTTAGCTCAAAGATTAAGCCATGGTGTAATTGTCACACGTGTCGCACCTACCTCAATATGTCATAGACCACATACTTCCTAAATCTTTGTGACTAGTACATCCACCTCCTCTGTACTTCATCCACCAAAAGCATCCACTTCCATGTCTTTGATAACATCACCTCCAACACCGACAACGCCCACAACATCTTCAAGACCAAGTTCCACAACTATTCCAAGGGCACACCTTTCTCCACTCTCCGGCAAGCAACATAGATTGTTGGACATTAGGATATCATGAGAAGATTCTCCTTCGACATCATATGCAAATTCTCATTTGAAATAGACACCGAGTGATTCATTCCTTCTCTTTCGGAGTCTTAACAAATGACTTGCTGTCTGGATTCACGGGATCCATCGAAGACGACATCTAGTTGAGAGACATAGGCATTAGTTTCCTGAGTATAAATTGGTTGAGAACAAGTTGAGGATTTTTTTTCTTTTTTTTAGATAATTACATCTCCACCCAATTCCAAACAAAGTGGGCGTAGTTCCAAAAAAATAGTAACAAAAACAGAGCAATAACTACAAAGAAAACATAAAAACTAGCATAAAAAGCAAACAGTGAGCAAAAGAATATAATGATTTTAGCTCCTCCAAAGACACTTCAAGATGAACCCGATCTTATACAACATCAAATCATGATCATTCTCCTTTCAATTTTTACTCTGCAGAATTATTGGCCTTTTTCATAGATCAGTAAATCATGCATCAAAAATCAACTTCATTTGTCTTCTTATTTTCCTTAGACTTGATATTTATACTCATAAGTACATCAATTACTCCTGTATTGTCGATCTTGACACCATCGATTTGTGCATTCTACAACTTCCTCCTTTAACTTCTCTAATACCAACACTCCATTATTAAAGACAATGTTATTTCTATATCTCCATGTGCACCATATTACAAAAAAAAAATAACACCATCCACACTTTCTTCATATCTTTTTTTATCTTTCTATCCATCCACACCTCAAAGCATTCTTTGGTGGTTCCTGACCAAACCCAAATCACACTCCAATCTACTAAGATTGATCCCCACAACTTCCATATACGATCACATGAAAAAGCAAGTGATGTACCGTCTCCAATCTATCCTTATATAAGACACAAAAGAATTCCGCTTCTGGTACAATCTTAAACTTACATAATCTATCTCTAGTATTCAATCTTTCTAAAATTACAAATCACATCAGCAACTCAACCCGTGGAGGATTTTTTTTTCTTGTGAACATTAAATTTATAGAGTGTGCATTATATAGTTTGATGTTACAGTGTTAGACTGTTAGTGTTATGCGAGATATGATGGAAATTGGGAGAGAACAGTGTCGTTTCCGAACCGAGGAGATCAGGGACCATTTTGTCCCCTGTTAGAGTTGTTAGGGACTATTTTGTCCTCCGTTAGAATTAACGGAATAAAGGACCTAAATGACTGACGGAGTTAATTGTTAGGGACCAATCGACTAATTAATTTTAGTTGGGGACTAAAGCGTCCAGTTTAAAATTCTTTGAGGACCAAAATGGGTATATACTCTTAAAATAATAAAACTAATATGATTGAATTTACAAATTTAACCATGATTTTTTTTTACGTTATTATATATCATTTGTATAAAAATATATAATAATTTTTAATTGTAAGTACATATTGGGAAAAAAATCGCACAAGGGAGACGATGGCTTCACACTAAGTTCTTTTTAGTATTACTAGAAAATCATTAAGAATGACCTAGTTGAGATAATGTGAAATTTCTATTTAGAAGACAAAATACTTCGAAACAGACTCAAATTTGTTTGATTAGTAAGGTGCTAAATGTAGAGTTAATACTCAAATTAATCTCTGAAATTTGACCACCAACTCAATTTAGCCTCAAGATTTCAATCGACTCTAATTGTATCCTAAAATTTTGCCTCGAGCCTCAATTTGGCCCTTCCGGCGTTTTCTGTCATCGAGAGCTGACTTGGCAATTTTGGGAGACACCTGGCACCCTAACAGTTAGATGACGTGGCAAAATGTTTGAAGGATTCAATTTTAACCCCTAAAAATTTCAAATAAAACCTAGAAGTTCCAATTTCCCCAAATCGAAGAGTGTCTCCAAGAGGTGAGAAGAATGTTGCGAAGCAGCAGCCAAAGCTCAGGTAGCTCTGGTAGAGCTCGTTCGCATGGTGGCTGGATGAAGAACACACACGGTGACAGAGGTGGGAAGGTTCCGCATTGGTGCGGTTGTGGGTTGCGTCTTATTCTTCGGTGGTCTGGGATGGATTCCAATCCAGAAAGACCATTCTATGGATGCTCTAACTATAATGTGAGTTGGTTGAATTATTGCAAGTTGATTGTGTGTCTTATTTCTCAAATGCTTGTTGATTTTGTAGCTGTTCTTCCTCTCAATTTTTTTTTTGGATTTTTTGTGTTGTAGACTACCGATAAGAGATGGTATGGCTTTTTTAAATGGGCAGATATTGAAGAAGAAGAAGCCACAGTTGGCAGAAATGAAAGTTCAGTTAGTGAAGACCATTGAAAAATATCTCTGGGATGGAAAATTAGTACAGTTGAAGCTGAAATTAGAATATTAAAAATGTGGAATATTATGTTGTTTGTGTTTGTTATTATTTTTGGAATTGTGATTGTAGCTTGTGGATTAGGTGGGATGAAATATATTTAACTGTATATCAGTTATGTGAATGAAGCATTGTTATGTATTTAATGAGAAAATAGAAATGGAATTTTATGTTCTCTTTGCTAATGATATATCCTGTAAAAATTCTTTAAAACTGAGATTATATATGAAGCTGCTATGAGTCTGTATATGAAGACAAGATCAGGAGCTGGCTCTAATAACTATATATGTAGTATGCACTTCCATTAGTGAATAAATTTAAGTGTATAGTTCATTTGTGATAAAGATATAAATAGATGAGATGTTATGACAAAAGAAAATCTAATAGAACCTTGTGTGGTTCTTGCACTTGACAGAAGACCCAGAAATAAGTAATTTATTAAGTAATTCATCGTCATTAATCATTGTCAATATCACAGCATTAGCAATAGCAGTATCTGTATCATACCTTAGATACCCTAGATAACATAGTTTCAAATATCCTAAACCAAAACAGATTACTCTACATAACATAGTAACAAAATATCAAAAGAGCATAGTTTGATCAAATGCTCTCTACAAAATATGTTCTACACAACTTCCAGTCAACATTGCAAAGCGTTTTCTATTTTGTTGTTGGTGGTTTGAAGCCTGGGGTGGGGACGAATGTCATAAACTCTGCCAAGCGTGCAGCTGTCCCAGAACTTGCTCCTTGCATTGGGTCCACATTGAAAGTTGTTTTCCTCTTAGATTGCAACTTGTGAGGCCTTGTCACCTATTGTGGAGGTGGAGTTGGGTCTGATGGAGGGACCTAGTAAAATTGTGAACAGAAATAGTGACCAATACAACCCAATAAAAACCAATCAATATGTTATCAAATAGTATCAATCAGTTAGATCTACCCAACATTTACTCGTGTATTATAAACCAATATAAACCAGTTAACAGTTAATCAAATATTAGAAACCAAACACTACATGTTCCTGATTTTCCGGCTGTGAGTAAGTGGGTTGGGTGAGTACAATCTCTGAAGCATTTGCATCAGCAACAGCTTGACCTAGTGCTAATGGAGCATTTTCATTAATCTCAGCAGCTTGGGTGTTAGTAGTAGCAGCGTTTGCTGGATCTGTACCCTCTCCAGAGTTAGAACCTTTTTCTTTTGCAACAACAGCCGCTGCTGCATTAACAAGGGCACTAGCAAGGTCATCAGCTTTCCTATGAGCGCAACTCCTCTTTGTTTGCCCTCTCGTACCACAGTAAGTACATGTGAATTCTTTGTATTTCCTCTTCAACTTGGTTTCAGTTTTTGACTTCTTAACACTAGATGATTCTTCATCAGCATCCTTCTGTCTTTTTTGGGTTATTGGCCCTGGCTTTCGCTTCATTTTAGGTGCATAAGGCCTATTTTGTTCACTTCTCTCCTAAAGATCTTGTCCTGGTATTGGATTGAGAGAGTGCTTGTAGGTATCTCTATAAGCTTCCATGGTCAGCCAATGATGACAAAAATCCTCAGCATTTCGATTTATCTTGGAGATGGCTGCACATGCATGGACACACGGCATGCCTACAAGGACAGATGTTATGAAACAGTATCCAACAATCTATTTAAATAGAGACTAATCACCAGAGACATAAAACATAGTGAAACAAATAAGAACACTTAAATGAATACAAACCAGTCACTATCTAATCTAAACTATGTTTAATTAAATGAATACAAACCACTCACTATCTAATCTAAACTATGTTTAAGCAATTATTGGCTACCTCAGTACCTGTTATTTGCCAAAATCTACAGGTGCATATGCTCTTTCCCAAGTCAACAGCCATGTTGGTAGGCCAACCGTGGATCTCAAATCTTTGATACTCTTCGTCTCCACTCCAGATCGGTGTCCATTTTTGAGATTCTTTCCGAATTTTCTGCAATCTACTATGTTGGATTGGTGGGAGCTTACCAACATGGTGGGATAACTTGACCTTGTTTTTTGCAATGGACCGCATCGCAAACATCCGAACCTCCTCTAACAAGGTGATTATAGGCTTAGCTCTGTATTCCTTGATCCTCGAGTTAAAAACCTCGCAGGCATTGTTACAAATGTTATCAATTTTTTGATCGTGTCGGAAATATGCCCTAGTCCATGCTTCTTTAGGCCACTTATCCAAATATGCCCAAGCTCCCTCGTTGAGTCTCTTTAACCTATCCATCTTCTGATCAAAACCATGGCGAGTTGTTTCCCTAGCACACTCCCATAATAGTCCTCTGTACTCCTGCTCTTTCCATTGTTTGTTAAAATTCTTCCATAGATGCCAGACACATCGATGGTGTACATTGGGCATAAGCTCCTTTACTGCTGAAGCCAAACCCTGGACCAGCAACACATGAAAATTCAATTATTGTGCCTCAAACAGACCCCCAAAATATTTTAAGTGACCTCAAACAGACCCCCCAAAATACATTAAGTGACTTCAAACAGGCCCTCGCAACGAATACATTTACTAATCACAGTCCATTACAGCAAGTACGAAATGATTATGCAAATGCAAATAAATCTTACTAATCACAGTCCTCACAGCAAGTATGAATTGATTATGCAAATAAAATCTTACTAATCACAGTCCTCACAACAAGTGTGAATTGATTCCCCAAATACATTTACTCATTTACCTTTTGCATGTCTGACATAAAAGCCCATTTGTTAGCCATGTAGTCACCCAAGTCATCAAGTAGCATGTCCAAAAACCACCTCCAATTCTCTTTATTCTCAACATCAACAATTGCCCACGCAATTGGATATATATGGTTGTTGGCGTCGTGAGCCACTGCTGAGAGTATTTGTCCCCCAAACTGAGTCTTCAAGAAGGCTCCGTCGAGTCCGATCAGTGGGCAGCAGCCAGCCTTAAAACCCTTCTTACATCCATCCAGGCATACATACATTTTTTCAAATATAGGATCATCCCCTTGTAGATATGTACCAATATTTACTGTTGAACCAGGATTACTCTTAAGTAGAGTTTCTGCATAATCTCTAACCAAACCGTACTAGGCAGCTGCATCACCGTAAACAATATTTCTTGCTTCCATTAAAGCGCTGGTTAGTGATGATTTGTTTCGGTCCAGGTCACACCTTCTCCTGAAATATGATTTAGCCTCACTGTGCTTTAAGCTCGGATACCTCCTCAATTTCTTTACCAACTTGCCAGCAAGTCATCTCCTGTTGGCTGCCCTGTTTTTGCTCATCCTAGGACATATGTGTTCATTCTTAAATATTTTTATTTGCCAGCATGTCTCATCAGAATCCCTGGATGCATAAGCAACCCATGAACATCTAACCATATCCTCATCTTCTCCCATTGTCCACTTGCAAATAGCTCTGACTCTGTAGCTCTCATTCCTTCTAAATTTAATCCCCCTACCTTCTTGAATGGTGAATTCTCTCACAGCATCCATAAATTCATTCTTGTTACTGAACTTCATTCCAACTTGTAGCTTTAGTTCACCGAATCGGCCACCCTCGGAGAAGATTGGGTGCACATCATCAGCATCATCATCATCACTCCACTCCTCATCTGAGTTTAGGGGGGTTTTCAATTCTTCAGACTTCCAAGAGTCGTTTTCACCAGAATCATCGTGAATCGGATCATATGCATCATAAGATTTTTTATTGTTTTCTCTGTTACCCAGTACTTGCACCCAATCTACTTCTTCATCAGAGTTCTCCACAACCAGACCGTCATCTTCCTCTACTATTTTCTCATTGCCCTTCTTCCAGGCAGCACCTGGAGCATGCTTTAACTTAAATTCCCTCAACCTAGCTGTTGAGAGACCACCTTCAATATCTGATTCAGTAGAACTGTCTTGTGCTCCAGGCTTGTATAGGCTGTCTTCTGCAGATTTGTACGAATCATGTGAGTCACTGTCACTGCCATTGCTGTCATCGAGGCTTACATAGGTTTTTTTGCTGCCAGTATCTTGTTTTTGTCCCACTACTCTTCCTTTTAGTCTAGCAGAGGATCTTGTTGCAGTATGAATTGATTTGGATGAAGTGGATTTAGATTTATGGGCTGATTTGGGTGTTGGATTGGGATTGAATGCTGATTTGGGTGTTGGAGTGGGTTTGGGCCCAGACTTGGGTCTGGACTTAATTGTATTTGATGTGGGATTGGGTTTAGGTGCTGGTTTGGATGTGGACTTGGGCTTAGACCCTGGTTTGAGTATGGGCTTAGGTGTCTCCTTAGGTGCAGGTTTGGGCTTAGGTGTAGGCTGAGGTTTCTCCTTAGTTGCTGGCCTGGGCTTAGGTGTGGGTTTATGTGCTGGTTTTGGTTGTGGTATCTCCTTCAACAGGGGGGTAGAAGCAGATGCAGGTTGGGACTTGGATGATGCATTGGAAGGGCCTTCACTTGTGCTGTTGATGGGTGATTTGATATGGGATGGACTGGTTGGTGTATTATTCTTTGGGCTAGGTGTGGTCCCTTCGACAACGTTTTCTACACCAGTGGTATTGGGTGTTAGCTCTCTCAATTCAGGTGCTTCTTCCTCTACCATGGGTTGGGAAACTCCATGCTCATAGTATATGTGCACTGTTCCCCCATTATTCTTTGCATAGAAGCACATCTCTACTAGCTCTTTGTCATGACTTAGTGCTCGCAGTCTACTCTTCATAGATCTACCAGGAACAAGCCACCAACACTCAACCATGTTATCATAACCTAGGACCTTGTAGTAGTCTCTCAGTGAAAATACATCTAATACGTCCTCATCCAACCCAGTCAACTCATCAGTGTGATCATTGTCATAAACCAAACTGTCATTTAATTTGGTGACAAAATTGCCTCCATGATGATACACAATCGTTATACGTTCATCCATCTATAAATAAGATTAAGGAGACAATGGTTAAAAACAACACTAAATTCAATAAATTGACAACAACACTAATTTCAATTTGTCTCATACAATCCTTAATCATGAAATATGAAAGAATAAAGCAAGTAAAATCAACAAAATTTGAATATACTTACATATATAATTGTTCCCATTTAAAGGAAATATTAAAAGTGATCATAAGTGATTAATGGGAGAAACTATTCAAATTAGAACATTAAGAAGAAAAATTAAAGATACGGTATAATCCCCATTTACTCAAACTTCTTCAAATATTTTTTACCAAAAGAGCACATTCTTCCATTTAACAAATTGATATGCAAAGAGTTAAAGTCAACTAATGTTAATGAAGCAACTACTAGGATAAACACAAGATTCATCCATAGAATTCACACATGCATATATTCAACCCTATTATTAATATAATCTACAAACTTATCAATATAATATAAGTTGACAATGGTGTTCAACTGAGTTTAAGAATTGTCCTATATTAGCAATTTATGTGTTCTGCTACATTAGATGAAAATATGGAAACAAGCTCCTTTTTTAATGTGATAAGGATCCGTAGAAAACTATGCTAGGATAAGGGAAGAAAGGAATATCTAGAACAAGACGAACATAATGAAAAAATTAGCATAAACTCTGTTAACGAAACAATAATCAAAAGTTAAATACACTGCAATGACTGGCCAAAATACAAAATCCTCAGTTCATGATTATCACTTAAACATTTATGGTGGTCATTGATGCATATAATGTTCAGCACAGAAAATATTTTATTTTTACAAGAAATTATCCAATCAACAATTAAATTAAAATGGGATATGAAGGAGTATAATTGTTATTTTAAAATGGAATATGAAGAATCAAAGACTACTCAAACGGATAAAGAATTGAACGATTCGGTTGATCACAGCCACACACATGTAAAAAAATTAAACCTTAACATACAAAAATTCTATCATCATCAACAACCATAATCAACCACATTCTCTCAAAGTTTCACTGATCAAGTAGGGTGAAAAAAATGAAAAACAACACACAACCAACATTTTGATAAAAACAGAGCACGATAGTTGAGAGCATCGATTTTGTTACTATCCTGTTTTTCAAAAGATGACTCCCAGGTAATTAATCTTCACAATGGGGGTAGAAAGAAGTAAGAAAAGCTTCAAAGCTCCATTACTGTGACATCCATGGTGCTTCTCTGACGGGAAGGAAAACGAGAGGAAGTGGAGGAAGAGAAAGGGTCAACTGAGTCTCAACTTTGGAGTGGTTAGTGTTTGGATTTTCATTTAACTCCTTCCTAGGGGATACGACGTCATTTCTAACAATTTCGGCGCCAACAGTAAAACGGCATCGTTTTGAGACTGCCAGGTGTCATTTAAATTTGCCAGGTCAGCTCTCCGGTGATGGAAAACGCCGGAAGGGCCAAATTGAGGCTCGAGGCAAAATTTCAAGGTACAATTAGAGTCAATTGAAACCTTAAGGGCTAAATTGAGTCGGGGTCAAATTTCAGGGGCTAATTTGAGTATTAACTCGCTAAATGTATATTCTATGAGTTCAGTCTAAGTTTGGTCTTCTATAAGGTAATTAGATTCTAGTTTATTGTATGCAACGCAAAGCTTTCTTTTTAAGATGATCAGTGACAATCAAAACGTTTTCATTAAGTGTAAATTAATAAGTGACAACATATAAATAAATGTTCAAAATGGTCCCAAAATTTCAAATCGCTACTCAATTTAGTCTTCTACTTTTAAAAATGACCAACTAAATTTCTGAAATTCCAAAACGTGTATCTTCGTTAGTCCCTTAAATAAGTGTCGTCTAAATGTTGATGATGTGGAACGCGAAGTGTCATGTGGGCATTCCAGCTGTATGCAGATGTATACCAAGCTTGAATAGTTGAATATGATTCAAATTAGTATCTAGAATTGCTTAATAATATCTAAATTAATCTATTTTTAATTATAAAATCTTAATCACCAAATTATTGTCTTCTCTTCTTCGACTTTTTTGATGTCATCTTCTCTTCTTTGACATTTCCGCTATCTTCCAGTTCATCTTATTTTCTCGTCTTCGTCTGCGTGTGGTGGGGAGAGATGCCAAAGTAGCTCAAGTAGGAATAACTCTGTAGGGAGACCTTATAGCAACAAAGGAATATGCAATAGGGGAGGTAAGAACGTTGTTTTCTGCAACTGCGGGCTTCGGATAGTGATGAAGTACTCAACGATGACAGAGAATTCTAGTTGACCATTTTATGGTTGTCCAAACTATGAGGTAAAGTTATGGCTCTGAAGAAAATGTTAAGATGGTTCCACTTTGAGGTTAGATTTACCTGCATTTTTTAATTTGTAGTATGAAATCCATTGTAATTTCTTCCACTAGGATAATGGATGTGAAGAACCAGTTTGTGCAACACTCATTCGACAAGAAATTTTGCATGAGTTTAATTAGAGGATGACAAGTTTGGAGAGTGATGTTAAGTGCTTGAAGATGATGATAATGGTGTTGCTACCTTTTGGTGTGTGTTTATGTTTTAGCTTGTTGGATTTTATTTCCAATAAATGATGATTATGTTGTGAAATTTTAAATTTCTTAAGTGCTATGTAATGTGTTGATGAAAATGCAACGAAATGGAATATTAAGTTTGCATGAGTTCAATTCTTGAATGATGTATTTGTTCTGATAAAGTTATGATCAATTAAACAAAAAATAGATAAATAAAAGCATACAAAAAAGCTAAATATGAATTTAAGTTAACATAACATCACATTTCTCGGAGTATGAAACGAGTGTTTTTGTGCTAAAGCACAATGTGCATAACATACTATCACAACCCAAAATATCATAAGTCATAACAACATCAAAGGCCATACATACAGGTTTCAAAAGTTACACCACAAAAAACATAACATTGTTTAACCTTAGCATTCAACCACAACAGTATCAACTCAAAAAGTAATTACACATTGTTCTAGCTACACATTACAAGTTTATAAAAGGGAACTGCATCGTGAGAATTTTTTTCAATGGGTTGAATATTGGGGTTGAAACAAACTTCAAGAAGGAGGTCAACTTTCCAAAGGTTCCTGCACTAGCTCCCTGACTAGTCTCTCTTGAAATCTCAGTTGGATGTGGAGCAGCAACAGTAGCAGTAGTGATTGCAGTTGTCCTCTTGATAGAGAGTTTGTTGTGCCTTTCACTTTTAGTCCTCAGAAGTCCTTTCTTGGCATTCTTTGTAGTCTGTGATAGCAATAACAACAATAACATCCATAACACTAACAACAACAACAACAACAAAAAATTTAATAATAACAACAATTACCTTAGTTGTAGGTTCTTATTCAACTCCTTAACCCCAACCTCAGCTCCTGCACCAACAACCTTACCTTCCTGACCTTCAGCACCAGCGTCACCCTCATTTGCAGCATCTTCGGCATATTTTGCAGTAGCTGCTAGCTCATCAGCCTTTTTTTTTTTGCTATTTCATAATCCCTTGTTGTGTAACCAATATCTCCACATGTCCCACAAGTGAATTTGCCATATTTTCTCTTCAATTTTATTGCAGTGCGCTCCTAACTCCCCCTAACAAGTGCCTCATGTGCATCTTTTTTTCTTACATAATGTAATAGCCTTTCATGGGGCTTGCTCCTTACAGGTGGTAAGCAATGGAGGTATTGTGAGGTCTTTCACAACTCTTAACCTCTTACAGGGTTGATATGGTACTCATAAGTTTTGTTGTAGGATCTCATTGTTAGCCATACATGAACATAATTCTCGAGCCTGCTATTCATGACTGAAATTACAACTATTTAATGACGACAAGGTAACCCTAGCAAACAATAAAATTGAGTAATTAAGTGTTTAGGATAGGTATTCTACCGTACAATTATACACAAGAAAATAAAATATTGCTTACTCGATAACTGCTAAGATCTGCAGCTACATGTTTGGTTTCCCAAATCAAACATGATCTCAGCCACATCTCCAAACCACATTGGTGTATGATACCTGCTGTGATACCTCTCCTTCGCAAGTCTACTTGTTGAATCGGAGGTAGGTGTCCCACATGGCTAGAGAGTTTCAGTTAGTTCCTTGCCATATTAATCATAGCATACCTCCTATCCTCCTCCAGTAAAGTCAAGGCGGATTTGCATCTATATGGTTTAGTGGCAGCATTAAACACCTCACACACGTTACACACATTGTCAACTTTTGGAAAGTCCTTGTAGTGAGTCCTGGTCCATGCATGCCTAGAAAACTTGTCTAAATACGTTCACGCCTTCTTATTTACCCTCTTTGTTGACTGCATATGTCCATTGAATTCCTGGATGGTCATTACTTTAACACACTTCTAAAACAAGCTCTTCAGGTGTGAGTCCTTCTATTGCTTCTGGAAGTTTTGCCACAGGTGCCATGCACATAAACGGTGATGCGCGCCTAACATAACCTCACGCAATACTGGGATCAGACCCTACAAAGCAACAAAATAGTCCTTCAATATAGGTTACAGTCACTGATAACTGGTGCACGAATTGTGAATCACACTTTCACAACTCGTACCACTAACCAGCAAGTGCACTGGGTCGTCCAAGTAATACCTTACGTGAGTAAGGGTCGAATCCCACGGAGATTGTTGGTTTGAAGCAATCTATGGTTACTCTGTAAATCTTAGTTAGGAAGTCAATTATATTTATCAGTTGAATTGCGAATAAACAGGAGAGCATGAATTAAAAGTTACTTGTTATGCAGTAATGGAGAATATGTTGGAGTTTTGGAGATGCTTTGTCTTCTGAATCTCTGCTTTCCTCTGTCTTCTGATTCACGCACGGACGTCCTCCTATGGCAAGCTGTGTGTAGGTGGATCACCGTTGTCAATGGCTACCATCCATCCTTCCAGTGAAAAGATTCCAAGTGCGTTGTCACCGCACGGCTAATCATCTGCAGGTTTTCAGTCATACCGGAATAGGATCTGCTATCCTTTTGCGTCTGTCACTACGCCCAGCACTCGTGAGTTTGAAGTTCGTCACAGCCATCCAATCCCAGAATCCTACTCGGAATACCACAGACAAGGTTTAGACTTTTCGGATTCTCATGAATGCCGCCATCAGTTCTAGCTTATACCACGAAGATTCTGATTAAGGAATCTAGAGATATTCATTCAATCGGATATAGAACGAAGGTGGTTGTCAGGCACACGTTCATGGTTTGAGGAAGGTGATGAGTGTCATGGATCATCACCTTCATCACAGTTAAGCGCAAATGAACATCTTAGATAGGAACAAGCATGTTTGAGTGGAAAACAGAAATACTTGCATTAATTCATTGAGACACAGCAAAGCTCCTCACCCCCAACAATGGAGTTTAGAGACTCATGCCATCAAAGAGTACAAAGTTTAGATCTAAAATATCATGAGATACAAAATAAGTCTCTAAAAGTTGTTTAAATACTAAACTAGTAGCCTAGGTTTACAAAAAATGAGTAAACTATGATGGATGATGCAGAGATCCACTTCTGGGGCCCACTTGGTGTGTGCTGGGGCTGAAATTTAAGCAATTCACGTGCAGAGGCCATTTGTGGAGTTGAACGCCAGTTTTTGTGCCAGTTTGGGCGTTCAACTCCAGCTTTTGATCCTTTTCTGGCGCTGGACGCCAGAATTGGGCAGAGAACTGGCATTGAACGCCAGATTACGTCATCTATCCTTGTGCAAAGTATAGACTATTATATATTGCTGGAAAGCCCTGGATGTCTACTTTCCAACGCAATTGGAAGCATGCCATTTCGATTTCTGTAGCTCTAGAAAATTCACTTTGAGTGCAGGGAGGTCAGAATCCAACAGCATCAGCAGTCCTTTTTCAGCCTGAATCAGATTTTTGCTCAGCTCCTTCAATTTCAGCCAGAAAAATACCTGAAATTACAGAAAAACACACAACTCATAGTAAAGTCCAGAAATATGAATTTTTCCTAAAAACTAATGGAAATAAACTATAAACTAACTAAAACATACTAAAAACTATATGAAATTAACCCCAAAAAGCGTATAAAATATCCACTCATCACAACACCAAACTTAAATTGTTGCTTGTCCTCAAGCAACTAGACAAATAAAATAGAAGACTAATAGGTTGAGAAGCAATAATATCTCGGAGTTTTTAAATGAAGCTCAGATTCTAAATAGATGAGCGGGACTAGTAGCTTTTGCTTCTGAACAGTTTTGGCATCTCACCTTATCCATTGAAGCTCAGAGTGATTGGAATCTATAGGAACTCAGAATTCAGATAGTGCTATTGATTCTCCTAGTTCAGTATGTTGATTCTTGAACACAGCTACTTTATGAGTCTTGGCCGTGGCCCTAAGCACTTTGTTTTCCAGTATTACCACCGGATACATAAATGCCACAGACACATAATTGGGTGAACCTTTTCAGATTGTGGCTCAGCTTTGCTAAAGCCCCCAATTAGAGGTGTCCAGTATTCTTAAGCACACTCTTCTTTTTGCTTTGGACCTTGACTTTAACCGCTCAGTCTCAAGTTCTCACTTGACATCTACACGCCACAAGCACATGGTTAGGGACAGCTTGGTTTAGCCGCTTAGACCAGGATTTTATTCCTTTAGGCCCTCCTATCCACTGATGCTCAAAGCCTTGGGATCCTTTTTATTTGCCCTTGCCTTTTGGTTTTAAGGGTTATTGGCTTTTTGCTCTCGCCTCTTGGTTTTAAGAGCTTTTGGCTTTTTCTGCTTGCTTTTTCTTTTTCTCTCTTTTTTTTTCGCCTATTTTATTATATATATTTTTTTTTCTGCAAGCTTTGTTCTTTGCTGCTTTTTCTTGCTTCAAGAATCATTTTTATGATTTTTCAGATTATCAATAACATGTCTCATGTTCATCATTCTTTCAAGAGCCAACATATTTAACAGTCTTAAACAACAAATTCAAAAGACATATGCACTGTTCAAGCATTCATTCAGAAGACAGAAAGCATTGCCACCACATGTTACTAATTAGAATTTTTCTTATTAAAAACTCGAAATTTTATTGCCTCTTATTCAAAAGATCTACTATTTTATTCATGTTTGCTGATGATGAGAAAAATAGACTATAACTTAATTGGGGATAAAATCAAAATAGACACTAATTACTACTAATGATCATGTAATGAAGACACAAACATAGATAAGCACTTACCATAGAGAAAACGAAAAACAGAGAAAGTAAGAACAAGGAACGAGTCCACCTTAGTGATGATGGCATTTCCTTCTTGAGGAACCAATGATGTTCTTGAGCTCTTTTATGTCTCTTCCTTGCCTTTGTGGCTTGATTCCTAGTGATTTTTGGTATTTCTATCCTCAGTTGCTTCCAATAATTATGTGGAGGGAAGTGCATTCCCTGAGGTATCTCAGGGATCTCTTGATTTGCAGCCACATGTTCTACCACTGAGCTATAGATCCTTCACATAATTGTTTTACCACACCAAACTTAGAATGTTGCTCGCCCTCGAGCAAAAGAAGAAGGAATAGATGAAGAAGAGGATGTGGAAAAAAACTAGGATTATGAGGAGGGAAGGTGGGGATCCTGTGGGGTCCACAGATCTTGAAATGATCCTGTGAGGTCCACAGATCTTGAAGTGTCAAGGCATTTACATCCCTGCACCAATTTAGGCATGCAGAATGCCCTTGCACACAACTCTGGGCGTTCAGCGCCAGGTTGTTGCCCATTTTGGGCATTCAACGCCCATTTACTAGCCATTTCTAGTGTTGAACGCCAGAACCATGCTTGTTCTGGGCATTCAGTGCCAGGATGTTGCCCATTTTGGGCGTTCAGCGCCAGAACCATGCTCTGTTCTGGCGTTGAACGCCAGACAGGTGCTTCCTCCAGGGTGTGATTTTTCTTCTGCTGTTTTTTATTCCGTTTTCAAATTTTAATATTTATTTTGTGACTCCACATGATCATAAACCTAATAAAATATGAAAAACCATGAAAGTAAATAAAAGTTGGGTTGCCTCCCAACAAGCGCTTCTTTAATGTCCTTAGCTGGACCTTGCTGAGCTTTTAATCTAGCTTCAACCTTGAGCACTCTTGCTCAACATTGCCTTCAAGATAGTGCTTGATTCTCTGTCCATTAACAATGAACTTCTTGTCAGAGTCAATATCTTGAAGCTCTACATAACCATATGGTGATACGCTTGTAATCACGTATGGTCCCCTCCACCGGGATTTCAATTTCCCGGGGAATAGCCTGAGTCTAGAGTTGAACAGCAGAACCTTCTGTCCCGGTTCAAAGATTCTAGATGACAACTTTCTGTCATGCCACTTTTTTTATTTCTCTTTATAAAGCTTGGCATTTTCGAAAGCTGTGAATCTGAACTCCTCTAGCTCATTTAGCTGGAGCAATCTTTTTTCTCCTGCTAATTTGGCATCAAAGTTTAGGAATCTGGTTGCCCAGTTACGTACAAACTCTCGAGAATCTTTATAGAGTGTGGGCCAGTAGAAGCCACATTGGAGGACCTTGGTGGCTGTTCGCTCACCTCCGAAATGGCCTCCATATTGAGATCCGTGGCAATGCCACAGGATCCTCTGTGCTTCTTCTCTAGGCACACACCTACGTATAATTCCGTCTGCACATCTCTTAAAGAGATAAGGTTCATCCCACAAGTAGTACTTTGCATCAGTAATTAATTTTTTCTTTTGTACCCTGTTGTACTCCTTGGGTATGAACCTTGCAGCTTTATAGTTTACAATATCGGCAAACCATGGTACTTCCTGAATGGCAAATAAATGCTCATCCGGAAACGTCTCAGAGATCTCAAGAGAGGGGAGGGACGTCCCTTCCACTGGCTCTATCCGGGACAGATGATCAGCCACTTGGTTCTCTGTCCCTTTTCTGTCTCTTATTTCTATATCAAACTCTTGCAGAAGCAACACCCATCTGATGAGCTTGGGTTTTGAATCCTGCTTTGTGAGTAGATACTTAAGAGCAGCATGATCAGTATACACAATCACTTTTGATCCTACTAAGTATGATCTGAACTTGTCAATGGCGTAAACCACTGCAAGTAATTCTTTTTCTGTGGTTGTGTAATTTTTCTGGGCATCATTTAGAACGCAACTGGCATAATAAATGACATGCAGAAGCTTGTTATGCCTCTGTCCCAGTACTACACCAATGGCGTGATCACTGGCATCACACATTAGCTCAAATGGTAATGTCCAGTCTGGTGCAGAAATGACTGGTGCTGTGACCAGCTTAGCTTTCAGTGTCTCAAACGCCTGCAGGCACTCTGTGTCAAACACAAATGGCGTGTCAGCAGCTAGCAGATTGCTTAGAGGTTTTGCGATTTTTGAAAAATCCTTTATAAACCTCCTATAGAATCCTGCATGCCCCAGAAAGCTTCTGATTGCCTTAACATTGGCAGGTGGGGGTAATTTTTCAATTACCTCTATTTTTGCTTGATCCACCTCTATTCCCTTGTTTGAGATTTTATGCCCAAGAACAATTCCTTCAGTCACCATGAAGTGACACTTTTCCCAGTTTAAGACTAGGTTAGTCTCTTGGCATCTTTTCAAAACAAGTTTCAGGTGATCAAGACAGGAGCTGAATGAGTCTCCATATACTGAGAAGTCATCCATGAAGACTTCCAAAAATTTTTCCACCATATCAGAGAAAATAGAGAGCATGCATCTCTGGAAGGTTGCGGGCGCATTACATAGCCCAAATGGCATCCTTCTGTAAGCAAACACTCCGGATGGACATGTGAATGCTGTTTTCTCTTGATCCTGGGGATCTACTACAATCTGGTTATAGCCTGAGTAGCCATCCAAAAAGCAG
>NC_029785.2:7991051-8003926 GCF_000816755.2 Arachis ipaensis
GATTTATGGGTAGTCCGCACTAACTTCTGTACTAACAGTCTCAACCCGGTAAGCGGAAAGGGTGACTGAAACAACACGACCTTTACCTCCTCGTGTTCTCACGATGAGAGTAAGATCCTTCTGGGAAGGATCGTTGACCCGCTTGGGAGTAACTGCAGGTTGTCCCCCTTTATTGGGACTCTCAGTTACTACTACTCAAGTTCAACTTACGACAGTTTCGGTACGTCGTAGGTCTGTGTAGTTTTCTGACGTACTTTCAACTAGAGTAACTGAGGAACCATCTTCTCTAGTTGTACCGACTCTCAGAGCTTAGTCTCAATCTTCTGTAGAAATTTCTACAAGTCGGACTAAACCTCCTAAGTCTCCTGTACTTTCTTGGAGACTTGAAAGAAGACTTTCTCCTTTTTGGAGGATTTGGGCTCGAGTTCGGTAATGGTGGTAGGAACTTTATACGTAAAGACCCTCTTCCACTGTGAAAAGGTCACTAGTATTCGAGACGAAATTTAAGTGTCCTTCTCCTTCGTGAATAAGTTCACGATTCCTTGGAGCCATCAGCAAGTTGGAGCCATATCCGGGTTGGTTTAACTTCTTCAGTTAAGCCAAGCTTCCTGATAGTGGATGCAGGTATTAGGTTGATGCTTGCCCCAAGATCACATAAAGCTGTCATGGTGCAATTACCTTCTAATATGCATGGTATCATAAAACTCCCAGGGTCTTTAAGCTTTTCAGGAAAGCTCTTCAGAATGACTGCACTGCATTCTTCAGTGAGGAGAACTCTTTCTGTTTCTCTCCAATCCTTTTTATAACTCAAGATCTCTTTCATGAACTTGGCATAAGAAGGTATTTGCTCAAGTGCTTCTGCAAATGGAATCCTTATCTCAAGAGTCCTGAGATAATCTGCAAAGCGAGCAAATTGCTTATCCTGCTCCTCTTTCCGGAGTTTTTGAGGATAAGGTATCTTGGCTTTATATTCTTCAACCTTAGTTGCTGCAGGTTTATTGCCTACAAAAGTGGTTGAAGAAGCCTTTTTAGAGGGGCTGTTATCAGCATTTGTGTGTGTCTGATCCCTCACTGGCAATTGAGTGCCAGAGTTAGAAGCTGGAGTGAAACTGGACGCCAGCTCCTTGTCTGCTCCTGGCGTCTGAACACCAGAACTGTGCCCATTTTGGGCGTTCAACGCCAGATCCTTGCCCATTTCTGGCGTTGAACGCCAGTCCTGCTTTGTTTCTGGCGTTGAACGCTAGTTTTGGCCATGGTCTGGGCGTTCAGCGCCAGCCTTCCACCAATTTTCTAGCGCCAGAATTATTTTTCCCTGGGCTCTTACTGTCCTCAGGTGAATTTTGGGTGGTTTGCTCATTTCTTAGCTTTTTGCTGCCTTGAGGTGGGGTATTTAATGTTTTCCCACTTCTTAGTTGAACTGCTTGGCATTCTTCTGCTATTTGCCTTGACAGCTGCTGCTTTGTTTGCTTAAACTGTTCGTCCATATGTATATTAGCCATCCTTGTCTCTTGTAGTCTATCTTTGAATTCGGCTAACTGCCTTGTTAGGAAGTCCAATTGCTGATTGAATTCAGTAGCTTGTTTTACAGGACTGAGTTCAGCAGTTACTGTTTTAACCTCTTCATTCATGGAATGGTTGCTGCTTAGGTACAGATGCTGATTCCTGGCAACTGTATCAATGAGCTCTTGAGCCTCTTCAATTGTCTTTCTCATGTGGATAGATCCACCAGCTGAGTAATCTAGAGACATCTGAGCTCTTTCTGCAAACCCATAGTAGAAGATGTCTAACTGAACCCACTCTGAAAACATTTCAGAGGGGCATTTTCATAGCATCTCTCTGTATCTCTCCCAGGCATCATAAAGAGATTCATTATCTCCTTGTTTAAAGCCTTGGATGTCCAGCCTTAGCTGTGTCATCCGTTTTGGGAAAAAGTACTGATTCAGGAATTTTTCTGTCAGCTGTTTCCATGTCTTTATGCTGGCCTTAGGTTGGTTATTCAACCACCTCTTAGCTTGATCCTTTACAGCAAATGGAAACAGTAATAGTCTGTAGACATCCTGATCTATTTCTTTATCATGTACTGTGTCAGTAATCTGTAGAAACTGTGCCAGAAACTCTGTAGGTTCTTCCTGTGAAAGACCGGAATACTGGCAACTTTGCTGCACCATGATAATGAGCTGAGGATTCAACTCAAAGCTACTGACTCCAATGGAGGGTATGCAGATACTACTCCCATATGAAGCAGTAGAGGGGTTAGAATATGACCCCAGAGTCCTCTTGGACTGTTCATTTCCGCTTAGATCCATGATGGAGAAAGGGAGATGATGTAAAATAGAGAAAATATTTTTATTTATTTATTTATTAATTTATTTCGAAAATAAAATAAAAATAAATAAAAGTGGGTGAAGATTTTCAAAAAATTGAGGAGAGAGAAAGTGGTTAGGAAGTTTTAAAAAAATCTGAATTTTAAAAATTGATTTTCGAAAAAGATGCTTTAAAATAGAGAGAAAAGATATTTTTAAATTTTAAGAAGAGAGAGAAAAACAATAAGATAGCACAAGATTTAAAATTTTTAGATCTAATGTTCCTTATTTTCGAAATTTTTGGGGGGAAAACACCAAGGAACACCAAACTAAAAAATTTTAAGATCAAGACACAAGGAAAACTCAAGAACACTTTGAAGACTCTCAAGAACACAAGAACACAAGGGAAGAACACCAAACTTAAAAATTTTTTTAGAAAACCAAAATAAATTTTTGAAAAATTTTTTTTTTTTGAAAAATCAACAAGAAAACACCAAACTTAAAGTTTGGCACAAAATTTAATAGAGAAAATATTATTTATGAAAAATATTTTTAAAAAAAGAGTATACCAAACTGCCACGGACTTAGACCAACGCTCTAGCCAATTGGGCAGTAAATGTAACACTTGTTTTGAAGAAGGATATTTTTAACCAAGAACAATAATAAGAGACTCTAAACCAAAAAGAAAAAATTTCCTAATCTAAGCAACAAAATAAACCGTCAGTTGTTCAAACACGAACAATCCCCGGCAACGGCGCCAAAAACTTGGTGCACGAATTGTGAATCACACTTTCACAACTCGTACCACTAACCAGCAAGTGCACTGGGTCGTCCAAGTAATACTTTACGTGAGTAAGGGTCGAATCCCACGGAGATTGTTGGTTTGAAGCAATCTATGGTTACTCTGTAAATCTTAGTTAGGAAGTCAATTATATTTATCAGTTGAATTGCGAATAAACAGGAGAGCATGAATTAAAAGTTACTTGTTATGCAGTAATGGAGAATATGTTGGAGTTTTGGAGATGCTTTGTCTTCTGAATCTCTGCTTTCCTCTGTCTTCTGATTCACGCACGCACGTCCTCCTATGGCAAGCTGTGTGTAGGTGGATCACCGTTGTCAATGGCTACCATCCATCCTTCCAATGAAAAGATTCCAAGTGCGCTGTCACCGCACGGCTAATCATCTGCAGGTTCTCAGTCATACCGGAATAGGATCTGCTATCCTTTTGCGTCTGTCACTACGCCCAGCACTCGTGAGTTTGAAGTTCGTCACAGCCATCCAATCCCAGAATCCTACTCGGAATACCATAGACAAGGTTTAGACTTTCCGGATTCTCATGAATGCCGCCATCAGTTCTAGCTTATACCACGAAGATTCTGATTAAGGAATCTAGAGATATTCATTCAATCGGATATAGAATTGAGGTGGTTGTCAGGCACACGTTCATGGTTTGAGGAAGGTGATGAGTGTCACGGATCATCACCTTCATCACAGTTAAGCGCGAATGAACATCTTAGATAGGAACAAGCATGTTTGAGTGGAAAACAGAAATACTTGCATTAATTCATTGAGACACAGCAGAGCTCCTCACCCCCAACAATGGAGTTTAGAGAATCATGCCGTCAAAGAGTACAAAGTTTAGATCTAAAATGTCATGAGATACAAAATAAGTCTCTAAAAGTTGTTTAAATACTAAACTAGTAGCCTAGGTTTACAAAAAATGAGTAAACTATGATGGATGATGCAGAGATCCACTTCTGGGGCCCACTTGGTGTGTGCTGTGGCTGAGATTTAAGCAATTCACGTGCAGAGGCCATTTGTGGAGTTGAATGCCAGTTTTTGTGCCAGTTTGGGCGTTCAACTCCAGCTTTTGATCCTTTTCTGGCGCTGGACGCCAGAATTGGGCAGAGAACTGGCGTTGAACACCAGTTTACATCATCTATCCTTGTGCAAAGTATGGACTATTATATATTGCTGGAAATTCCTGGATGTCTACTTTCCAACGCAATTGGAAGCATGCCATTTCGATTTCTGTAGCTCCATAAAATCCACTTTGAGTGCAGGGAGGTCAGAATCCAACAGCATCAGCAGTCCTTTTTCAGCCTGAATCAGATTTTTGCTCAACTCCTTCAATTTCAGCCAGAAAAATACCTGAAATTACAGAAAAACATACAACTCATAGTAAAGTCCAGAAATATGAATTTTTCCTAAAAACTAATGGAAATAAACTAAAAACTAACTAAAACATACTAAAAACTATATGAAATTAACCCCAAAAAGCGTATAAAATATCCGCTCATCAATAACACAGATATGTTAATTCAAAATAGTGCTTCAAAATGTGTTTATTAATTCAAAATGGTCATTATATTCATATATCGTGCTTCTAAATGAACCTTATAGGTTACCTTCTGCATGTCAGAGATAAAACACCAACCATGCTCTATCTGGTCTCTAATATCTTCATGCAAGAGCTCCAAGAACTACTTCCAGTTGTCTTTGTTCTCAACATGTACAATATGCCATGCAATTTGGTATATATGATTATTTGCATCTTGACCCATGGCGCACAACATCCAACCTCCATAATAGGTCTTCAAAAAAGCACCATCTAGTCCTACCAAGGGTCTACAGCCACCCACAAAACCTTTCTTGCATCCATCCAAACAGACATAAAACCTTTGAAGTGCACCGTTTCTATTAGGCATCTGACTTACACCTAACTCGACAGTAGCATATTCTGCAGCTTCATCACCCCTCACTATCTTCCTTGCATCACCCAAAGCTCTTGTGATTGTAGTCCAAGATAATTGTATTACAATTTTTATTTTAAAGTAATTAAAAATCTCATAGTGTCTAAATGTAGGGAGCTTCCTAACCTTCTTAAAGAGTATATCAGTCACCTAAGATTTAGTTGCACATCTATTCTTGAAAGTTCTCTCACATGTATGGTCATCATTAAAAGTCTTAATCTGCCAACATCCATTCCATTTGTTATAAGAACAAAATACCATCTAGGGACAATCTTCATTCTTGCACACCACCCTACATATAGTAATATCATTTTTCTTGTACCTAACACCCCCACCTTCTAGCAATGCATAATTTCTACCCCCTTTCTTAAAAGTATCTCTAGTGGTAAACTTCATACTTAACTCTAATCTCACATGTCCAAACTTGACAGCATCATTGAAGATGGAATTCACAGCTGGGTCTGCATTGTCTTCAGACTCTAGTGGAGTCTTCAGTTCATCATATTTTCAACTATTATCAGAAAAATATACTTCCATATAGATTCATACATTACATCAATGGTAAAAAAATTGAAGTTTTCTTCCTCATCATCATCATCTACCTCCTTCTCATAATTAAATGCATCCATTGAAAGGGGGGGGGGAGAACATCTTCATCACCAGTAGCTTTTTTCTTGTCTTTACCATTATCATTGTTAGCCTTCCTTTTCCTCCTATCCCTTGAAGGACCAATATCATCATCACTGTCACTGCTTAAGTCCACACACCCAAGTGGCATGTGTGGCTTGTATAAACTATCCTCTGCAGACTCATAGGAATAAGATGAGCTATCAACATTCAAGTGAACCGGCTCCTTATTTACTTGTTTCCTCCAGTCTTGAGATCTTGTGATATACCTTCTAGGCATTCTTGTAGATGTGTTAAATTTAAAGTTATTAGACTTGACTTGTTTCTTTTATGCACTAAATTTTTTTATTTGTGTATTGTTGGGGGTTGGGTTAAGAGAGGACTTTGTGGGATATGAGTTTGGAAGTAATGAGATTTGGTTGGGATAGAGATTTAGGGGACTTGACCTGTAAATAAGGTTTGGGGACATTTGTCTTGGGTGCACTTGAACTGGGAGGTGCTTTGGGTTTGGTGCAGTGGACTTAGGGGCAGTGGATTTTCATGGAGTGGGCTCTATTGAAGTGCGCTTGGAGGCAATGGGTAGTGGGCTTGGGCCAGTGGATAGTGGGCTTAGGATAGTGGATTTCAGTTCAACTGGGATATCAAAGGTAATTAGTTCTTCAAGTTGAATTAGTATTGTGTTGGTTTCCTTTACACCTTCAACATCTTCTACTCTAACTTCTTTCGTCCCTTCCATTCTAACCTTCTGGCTTATAACAGGATCATTATCATCTTTAGCCTCAGACAACTCAATTATATAAAAAAATCGAGGTTCGCGCTCAAAATAGACATGGATGACGTTGTTATTCTCGTGGTAGTGCCTGATCATATTCTTAAGGTCTTGGTCCACTTGCAATCTCCTAAGACCGAACTCCAACCCCTCATTTGGGTCCAAAAATCAACATGCTTCAGCCTTGTTATATCCTAATTCCTTATAATAACTTGTTACCATAAACACGTCAAGATAGTCTTCATCGACTACAACCCATTCATCATACAAGGCAAATGTGTAGATAACACTTCCACCAGGATCTGTAACACCCTATCACACAGAACTTTACACCTAGGACGTAAATCAAAGGTGGCGAGGTGCTACGACCTCTAAAAATAAAATACGTACATAGATATATGTGAAGAATAGTTTAACTAGGAGCCTTAAAAGAAAAAGTCATGCGAAACCAAGACCAGACAAGAACATCACTCGAAAAGCGTTAAGCATAAAACAAACAGATAACAGCATATGGAAGCATAAGGTACATATGATATAGAGTGTCAAAGATACAAATAGCAAGCTCCAGGCTCAACTTGCAAAGCAAAGGTAGCCAGAGTATATATATATATATATAATACCCAACCATATCCAATAGACAAAATACAAATCCTAGTTCTCTAAAGTCAACCTCTAAGAGAAACAAAACATGTTTTTATACAAAATCGGAGGTAGTACACATGTATAACTAAAAACATAATATAAAAAGCCCAAAATATAGATCTTCGCTTCTAAAGAGTCTCCAGCACGCTCAACAAGGTGCCTCACATCCTGCATTTGAAAAACAACACACATGTATGGAATGAGAACCAGGGGTTCTCAGCATGGTAGAGGTGCCCACATAGATAATATATAAGGTTCCGAGAAAGCCAGAGGCATTCCTAGAACTTCGACACTCATATTTAAACTTAAAGAAGTATACTAAACCAAAAATTTGGAAAATTATTTGTGGATTCTAGTTCTAATATAACTCTTCACCTCCTGTCAATCCAAACCTCATAATCACCAGTGGAACTACCCTCAGCGTCACCTTCGCCAGCATGAGGGATCTCTCAGTTACAAAGACATACAAGACAGGCAAGGAAAACACATATAGGATATAATTACAGCAAGTAGGACAAATAGCATATAAGCATGGCTAATCAATTAGGCAAACCAAAGTAATGCACACTCAAGCAAAACATACAAATTCAAATGATGTATGTCTATCCTATGTCCAATGATATCATATGTCAGTTATCCAGCCAAATCCGACATGTCCGGTAGCGAACCCTGGATAGTCCCGGCGGAGCGAAGCTCAAGGTATATGCATTTATATATATAAATAATCAATTGTCCATTGCACGGCTGGGAAAAAAAATCTCAAAGCTCAACCTGGAACCAATGGGGACGAGTCACTGCGTTTTTCAAGGGAGACTAAGATCAATCATAAATACCATCTTGGAGCAAGTGGAGCGACCACTGCATCTACCCAGGAAGCTTACAATCATCTCAACCTTGAGCAAGCGGGGCGCACCACACCCTTACATTTACCTAGGGAGCTCAAACCATCCCATCTCAAAGCAAATGGGGCGAACCATACCCTTGCATCTACTCGGAAAGAATAAACTAACCAACTTGGAGCAAGTGGGGCGAACCTCAACCCTTGCATCTACCCAAGAGGCACGTTCTCATATGTTCAGGAGGAACAAAAGAGGGGACCCTAACCTCTCACCATCTTGCTAGAGGTGATTTTACAATATCAGGAGGAACAAAGAAGGGGATCCTCACCTTCCACCATCTCACTGGGGTCACACTTTTAGAAAGAGTGCTCGAGATAAAACGGTCACATTTGTAATCAAATCACGCCCAATATTATATTTATAGTTAACATATAGTTCTTCAAACTTATCTCCACTCATACTCCGATATCTTCTCTTTAATCAACTCAAAACACTTCATGAAACCACTCTATTTAACCTACCCACAGTACTTTGTAACCCTAAGGCTCCGGCTCCAATTATAAAATAGGAACTACCTCTTTTATTTTACCAGTATGCTCTTGCTCACCCCAACTTCGAACGCGCATAACTTTTTTATTAAAAATCGTTTTTAGTCTGTTCTTCGAGCGTCGTAAACTTCACGGATCCAATTTTCATTCAAAATAAGTTTTACAATTCAGCTTTTACCAAATTTTCTCGAAACTCTAGTTTCCAAAATCCTCAATCAAAATTTATTTAACTATAACCAGAATCAATACCAATTACCTATCCAACCTTCCTTAATCACTCCACACCTAATTACTCAATTCAATTCACAATTCACCATTCATAATTATCACCAATTCCCCATCAACATCAACAATTATCATCATTTTATATTCATCAAATCATAATCTAATATATACAACTCATTCTATCATCATACACCATTCACGTACCACAACATATCATCATACAAATTCAGTCAACAGTCTCCATCAACGATCACTAATCATCAACAATTCACATAGTTTAACTTATCCTAAAGTCAATTAGCCTAAGTTTTCACGTGATATTAAATATTAACTATGAGAAATCAAAATCATACCTTAACCGATTCCTCCCTAAGCTCAAAATGCCACAATTCAAGCTTCCAAGACTCTGAATCAGTTCCAACGAGCTCCAGCCACCAAAACTTGAACCCATTCACTCCAATTCACCGATTCAACACCAAATTCAACACAATTTCAATCTAATTCATATAATTCCTCAAGACTAGTACTAGAGTTCATAAAATTGGATAAACTACAAGGGTTAGAATTTTCTTATCTTATCCATTAATGATTGGGGTAAAATTCAATAATTATCCAATGTTAGATTGTACATAAACCACCAAAATCATAAAAAATCTCTCAATAACAAACCAAAAAATGCAAAAAATAAAGGAGTTGAGAACTGGGCACGGAAATCTGAGATACATACTACTTTTTTCAAATAGAATTTAAGAGTTTGGCGAGACAAATGTGTGGCAACAAACGGCTCGTCAATCGGAGCTCCGGATTGAAAGTTATGAGCCAAACAAGAGAGGAGTGAATAGTACTTAGGTTTGTTCTCTCTTCTTCTTCTCTTCTGACCATGTGTCTCAATGAAGAAAGGGGTGGAGCTAATCCTTGGCTGAGTTATGGGAGTTTATGTGTGGGCCTTGGGCCCAAATGTGGCCCAATTCAACCAGTTTAGTCTGTTGGCCCAATTTTAGGACAAAATCTTTAAAATTAGTATTTTAATTCATATTCTAAATATTTTTACATCTTTAAATTATAAAATTTAATTTCATATTTTCTTTGACTCATAATTAATTTATTAATTAATTATTTATTAATTTATCCGGTTTACAGGATCTATCTCAAACTTTCTACCATGGTGAAAAACAAGTTTCAATCAATCAGGCATCTGAAGTTTACAACACAATGCAAAAATAGAGAACATTAGTCATTTTGTAACAAAACAACCATGTTGCATGGAACAAGAAATCAACACTATAGTTATAATAAGAACACATACATTTACTTCCTAATGACTATAACTTAAACCACATTATGATCATAGTAGTTAGAAGGTTCAGATTAGAAACCATAAACCCTAACATTTACGCCACTAACAACGACAACATTCTAAACCACTCATTTATGTATACAATGACAACATTCTAAACCACTCATTTACACATAAGTACCAAGAACCCTCAACAGAATACAAAAAATGGAAGAGAATGATCAACATGTTACCTCTCACCGTCAGCAGTATGCGAAAGTGATGCTTCGTCGATAAGTCCTTCACTGATCGGAGAGAATAGATTCCAAGGATGATCGCTGGTGAGAAAATAAGAGTGAAAAGTATCGGAGAACGAACGGACAGAGAAGAAGAAAATGTTTCTTTGAGGTTTTGGTGGAAAACGTTGAAATGGAGGGACCAGTGGGAATAGTTTATTCGAAGAGGAGAAGATGTTGAACAACGTCGTTTTCATATACTTAGGGCATCCCTCCCTCAACAACATCGTTTCATGGAATCCCTACATGCCACTTCACGTTTCACATCATCAACGTTTAGACGGCACTTTTCTGAGGGACTAACAGAGATGCACGTTTTGAGATTTTAGGGATTTAGTTGGTCATTTTTAAAAGTAGGGGACTAAATTGAGTAGCAATTTGAAATTCAGAGACCATTTTGAGCATTTACTTGACAACATATTGATTGCTCATGAGCTATTGTATTTTCTCAAAAACAGAAGTTATGGGGATCAGGAACTAGCGTTGAAATTAGACATGAGTAAGGTGTATGATATAGAGGAGTGGTGCTTTGTTTGGGAAATAATAAAGAAAATGGAGTTTTGCAAGAAATTGATTGACTAGATGAAGGAGTGTGTTATGATAGTATCCAAATATGTTATTTTGGATGGTTAACCACATGGTTTCTTTAAGCCATGTAGGAGATTGAGACAAGGCGGTCCCCTTTTTCCTATCTTTTCCTAATCTGTACAGAAAGGGTTTTCCAACTGCTCCACAAAGAAGAATAGAAAAGTTATTTCAAGGGATTAAGACTGAATAACAGATGTCTAACAATTAGCCACCTATTCTTTGCAAATGACTCTATCCTTTTTTGTAAGGCAAATGCTACTGAATGTTAGAAGATGATTGAAGTGTTGAATACCTATAGTGAACTAAGTGGTCCGACCATTAATCTTAACAAATCCTCCCTCTTCTTCAGCAAAAATACTACTACACAAAATCGAGATACCTTATCACAAATACTCCATATTCCTCATCTGGGTAACCAAGATAAATATCTTGGGCTGCCAGCAATTATTCGTAGGTCCAAAAAATAGACTTTTAATTATATTAAGGACAAGGGGGAACGGAAGTTACAGACATGAAAGATGTCCTTACTTTCGGTTAGTGGGTGACCACTGCTGTTCGAATATACACTCTGGGCTGTTTTCGACTTTCTGACTCACTCCTAGAAGAAATTCAGAGGAATCCGATGAGATATTGGTGGGGACAATGAGGAAGTGAAAGGAAACTGCAATGGATAAGGTGGGACATTGTCTGCAGGGATAAGATGTAAGGTGAAATAGATTTTAAAGATCTAAAGGCCTTTAATATGACTATGCTAGCCAAGCAGGGTTGGAGTATTCTTACAAAGCCTAATTCACTACTCAGCAGAATATATAAAAGCTTCAACAGGACATAATCCGTTATGAGCCTGGAGAAGTTTGTTAGAAGGAAAGAAAATTTTAGAAAAAGGTCTAATTTGGAGGGTTGGTAAAGGTAACCAGATTCACATTTATGAGGATTCTTAGCTTAAAAATTTTAATCCTATGAAAAAAATCCTTCGATTGGTTCAGTTTTATCAAAAAACCTGTTAGTTGTGAAGCTTTGCGAAAATAAGTCGAATCAGTGATTAACCGGTGACTTGGGTGAACCAATATCGATTTTCACGTCTTAGACGATTTAAAAATAAGTAATTTTAAAAGGCAATACTTCCCATACGACATTACCCACCTCCACCTAAGATCTTTGCAATAGCCATAGACCGCAACAGCAAAGTCCAGCCACTTTCACACCTCTCACCTGCTTGTCTCCGTCGGCCAACTTTGCAATCGTTGTCGCTGGTGTCACTCACTTTTCCCGCAGCCTGCATTGCACTGTTGTCGTCATCTCCGTCCAGATTGTCGCCATCTCTGCTTGTGATCACTCACCTCATCGCCGCTCACCTCTACAGTTAGCACTCGCGTCGGTGTCGCCATTAGTGACTTCTTCATTACCTTGTAGTTGTTATTTGTGTTAGTTGTTAATTTTTATGTTGTGTCCATGTCTCGTTTATCTGAGAAGGATGGCATGTGTGTTGCTTTGTCACCCCCTTAGGAATTGATATTAATTTTCCGTTTACTCAAATTGAATGAGCCATTAATTTGCAGTGCATGTAATTATCATGCTCGTTGAATGAACAATCAGAGCCATTATTTGCGGTGCAATTAATTTGTTCCATTATATTCAATAGAATAGCATAAATTTAGTGAAGCCATGGTTTTGATAACTTGTGTGTTAAGGGTATAAGTTAAACATATCATAAAAAAAAGTATTTTATAAAAATTAATATTTTTATGTTTTCAATATTCTTAGGAATTTTTCCGTTTACTCAAATTGAATGAGCCATTAATTTGCAGTGCATGTAATTATCATGCTCGTTGAATGAACAATCAGAGCCATTATTTGCGGTGCAATTAATTTGTTCCATTATATTCAATAGAATAGCATGAATAGCATAAAGCCATGGTTTTGATAACTTGTGTGTTAAGGGTATAAGTTAAACATATCATAAAAAAAAGTATTTTATAAAAATTAATATTTTTATGTTTTCAATATAC
>NC_029785.2:8009437-8009904 GCF_000816755.2 Arachis ipaensis
TTATCTTAATATTTTTTGAAATACAAAATATTAAAGAAAGAAAATGGATAAACATGAGTTATAGCCATTTCCATTTAGCAATTTAGCATTGAATTGAGTGAATTTTTTCTAATTATTGTCATTGTTTTTTATTGTTGATTTAATGTGGATTTAGCATTTTATGTTATCATTTATCTGTATTTTAATTTTTTTTGTTATTAATTTTGATGTTTGAATTTAAATTTTAAATTTTAATGAAAAATATAGATAAATTATTACGTGGGTTGTGAAATTTTGAAATTTATTGTTTATAAATCATTGAATTTAAGTAGTTGAAAGCTTATATTATATTTTAATAATTTTATATTTAATTAAATCGATTCAATCATGATTAGACCATTAAACCATTAAATCTGTCACTTAACTAATTTATTGACCGAATTGATTCTCACAACTTTAATATTTACTAGATAAACAAAGAATTTGTG
>NC_029785.2:8010142-8031674 GCF_000816755.2 Arachis ipaensis
CAATACTTATATAAAAAATAATTATAAAAGAATCCTATATCTTATTTGTGTGAAATTAAAAAAGATTAACCTTGTAGGTTTGGTTAAAGAAATTTTAAGCCACTGCCTCTCTTTTTTCTCTTTCAAAAAGTTTTTCAACAAGTTTAACAAGATCTTCGATGTCGGAGGATTGTCACCATCGTCCTAGTCCTGACAGCAATTGCCCTCTTTTTTTTGCTTTTTTTTTTCTCTTTTTTTTTCACCTTTCTTCTTTCTCTCGTTTTTCTCCATATTCCTGTTCATGCCTCTATCTTTTTTTTATCTTTTTTCGGTTTTCTCTCTCTTCCCTCCTTCCTTTTTTTTTTTAAATAAAGGAAGCTCAACACATTAAAGTGGAGCATACATAAAAAGAGCATAGACATACATAGTAACACCCATAACACCCCACGCTCCTGGCAATCCAGGACTGCCAATAGTCTCACACCGGATCCCCACCATACCACTCTGTGAAGCTCAACACCGTCCTTGTTTGAATTACCTCAATGCTTGCCCTGGTATTATTAAAGATTCGTGCATTACGTTCCATCCACATGTTCCATATCACTGCAAAGAATGCTATCATCCACATCTTCTGCCCTTGTTGTCTATTGTGCATGCCACTCCAATTCTCAAACAGCTCTTTAATGGTTCCAGGAATGACCCACTCCCGCCGAAACAACCGCACCCAATGACACCACACCTGCCAAGTTACCTCACACCGAAGAAATAGATGCTCATCCGATTCGATTGCCTTGGTACACAGCACACAATTGCTATCACTCTGAATGTTAACTCCTAGTCTAGTCAACCTCTCCTTAGTGTTAACTCTTCCTACTAGCACAAACCACCCAAAAAGCTCAATCCTCGGAGGTACAAAGCCTTTCCAAATTGTACTTGTAAAGCTATAGCTTGTGATTTCATCCGTCAACGTTTCCGATTGTAAGACCTGTATAACGGATTTCGTAGAAAAAACACCTTTATGATCCAACTTCCACATCACGTTGTCCTCGCGTCCAGCTGACAGCTGCACCGGCCTTAACCTCTCATGAAGCTGACGGAGAAGTTCCAGCTCCCATTGAAACATCTCCCTCCTCCATTGAAAATTCCATATCCACTCTAACCCATTCCAAAATCCGCAATCCGCAATGAAAAACCCCTGTTGACTTGAAATAGAGAAGAGTCTTGGAAAACTTACTTTCAGGGCACCATCCTGAACCCAGGGATCTTCCCAAAACCGGGTTTTCCTGCCATTGCCTACTTCCATTGCCAGGCCACTAACCACTTTATCACGAACCCGCGAGTCTTTGATATTCAGTTGACAAATGTCTCTCCAAGGCCCTCCTCTAACTGGTACCGATTGAGTTGGAAGCATTACATCCGGGTTCATCTTGTTACAGGAACATACAATCTTCTTCCACAGGGGGCAATCTTCCTTGGAAAACCGCCACCACCACTTAAATAAGAGCGCTGTATTCCGCAACACTGCATCACCAACCCCCAATCCTCCCGCTTTCTTTGGGGCCTGGACCAACTCCCACTTGACCAAAGGTATACCAGAGTTACCGTCCTCCTTGCACCATATAAAATTCCTTTGTAATGCTATAATCCTATCCACCACAGTCTTCGGTATCCTGTACAGACTTAGGTAATATATGGGGAGGCTATTCAATACCAATTTGATAAGTACCAGCTTACCCGCTTTATTTAACACCTTTGCTTTCCATAAAGTAAGCTTCTGTTCCACCTTATCGATGATTGGTTTCCAAGTCTTCACTAGGCGCGGATTCGCTCCTAGAGAAATTCCCAAGTATCTAACCGGTAACGCTGCTTGCTGGCAACCCAGTAGTCGACATGCATGATCAATCCAACCCTGCTCACAGTTTACCGAGATCAGACTTGATTTATCAAAATTGATGCTCAATCCGGACATCAACTCAAAACATCGCAACAGCCTCTTATAGTTTACAATTGTTTCAGACTCCGGCGGGCAAAACAAAATTGTATCATCCGCAAACTGTAGATGTGACAGTTCAATATGATCTCCCCCTACCAACAGTGGAGCAATACGTCCATTTCTCACAGCTTCCCCTACCATCCTATGCAAAACGTCCACTACTAGTACAAACAGGAGTGGAGAAAGTGGGTCCCCTTGCCTTAGTCCCCTCTCCATCTTGAAAGGCTTGGATGGTGACCCGTTCACAAGGATTGCCATAGTAGCCGTAGTAACACATTCCTTCACCCAATTCCTCCACCTTTGGCCAAAGCCCATTTTCTGAAGCACAACATCCACAAAACTCCATCTGACTCTGTCATAAGCTTTTTGAAAATCCAATTTGATAATAGCTGCTGACTTTTTCCGTGTCTTCAACCAATGAACCGTCTCGCAGGCTATGAGTGCACCATCATGAATTTTCCTTCCTTTCACAAACGCTGTCTGTGTCTCTCCGACCAACCCTGGCATGACCGCTCGCATCCTTCACACCAATACTTTCGAAATTACTTTATACACACATCCCACCATGCTAATTGGCCGAAAGTCCTTCACCTCCTTTGCACCTTCAAACTTTGGGGCTAAAGTCACCCATGTTACATTCACATCCGTTGGCATCTTAGCACTTTGAAAGAACCCCAGCACCGCTGCTATGAATTTCGGCCCAATATCTTCCCAACATTTCTTGATGAAGTTCATATTATACCCATCACACCCTGGTGCCTTGGAAGATTCGCAATCCCACACTGCCTCCCTGATTTCTTCTTCTGACGGCATCACTTCCAACGCTTCAGCCTCCTCTTGCTGGATTTTCTTCACCAGACCGTCCCTTACTCCAATCCGTGGAACATATTCCTGGCGATATAAATCCTTGTAGAACTTCCTAATTACAACTTTTATTCTCGCCGGATTCCGCACAAGTCTTCCCTGTACCATCAGAGCATCTATCCTGTTATTCCGTCTTCTGGCTGAAGCAATGTTATGGAAGTATCTGGTATTCTTATCCATATTGGCAGCATGTTTGGAGCGAGACATCTATTTCCAGTGGATTTCCTTTCGAATGTACTATTTTTCACAAAATCTCACGAGCGCCTTCCGTCTAGCCTCTGTCGTACCATCATAGATCCCATCACTCACCAACCTGTCCAGCCTTGTGATCTCCTCCTCAAACTGCTGGAGTTTCTTATCCATGTCCCTGAAGTTTTCCTGGTGCCATTTTCGCAGTGGAACTGTTAGCGCTCTCAGTTTACATGTGAATTGGGCCTCTCCCAAATTTCTCCATTCATTCTTCACCATTCACAGAAAGTCCTCATGCGTGAACCAAGCATCCAGACTTCTGAATGGTCTAGGGCCCCCGCCTAACCTTGTACCTTCCAAAATCAATGGGTAATGATCTGACAACCCCCTTGGGCCCCCTTTCAGCCGAATATCCAGAAACCGCTCAGTCCACTCAATATTGACCAACACCCTATCAATCTGACTACATGATCGTCCCCTAAACCATGTATACTTTCGATCCGTAAGAGACAAATCCAGCAATTGCATGTCATGCACCCAACTCTTAAACTCTTCTGCTGATGCCGGCAAACTAGCCCCCCCTTTTCGATCCTCCACATGTAAGATTTCATTAAAGTCCCCTAAAAAGCAGAATGGGACCTGACACAAACCTGCCACATAGCTTAGCTCTTCCCACACCACCTTCTTCGCCTCCCTCCCATGCGCCCCGTACACCAAACAAAAAGCACAGGGGAAGTTGGCCCTGGTTAACACGCCTTCCACACATAGCCAACGCTCACCTTTATATCTATTATGTACTTTAAACACTCCATCATCCCACATCAATAACAGTCCCCCAGCCGATCCTATAGACTCCACAAAGTCCCACCCAGCAGTACTAATTCCCCAAAGCCGTGCAACATCATATTTTGTAAGTATTTCCCTTTTTGTTTCAATTAATCCTAACATGTTCAAGTTGTATTTATTCTTCAAAGATTTCACCATGCTCAACTTTCCATCCCCCCTCAACCCCCTAATGTTCCAACAACTCACAATCATTTAAACAAGTTTTTACTCACCTTGTTCTTATTCTTTGGACGACTCCTTCTTGCCTTTTCTTTTTGCTTCGCCAGTCTCCGCTTCGCCGCTATTTCTTCATTTTGGGCTTGCAAGATCCCCATAATATCAACTTCGTCATCATACAAGACCGCACCCGATTCCACTGCCAGTGCCCAAGTTGCCTGATTTTCTTGTATCTGCTCAGCCTGTGACTTCTTGTATCCTTCCCCCTCTGTCTGACCCCTTGTTTCTGTTTCCTTCCCTGCCCCACCGTCAGGCATAGCCGGCATGTTCCCCGCCGCATTGCTGTTTACGTCCAAATTCCTCCCCTTCCCTGCCTCCCGTCCCAAGCTCATAGTGGCACCCCGTTTCCCATCAACCATGTCCGGACTGCCCCTTTCCTGGACTTCCTGCGGCTGCCGCTGTACTTCCCCTCCGGCGGACAACCCCCCATGCAACCCACTCCCACTCGCGCACTCTACTGCCTCCCCCGTAGTCAGACCAATGCCCTCCACCTCCTTCTGCAGTTCGTGGTTCATAGCCGCCACCGGAGACCAAGCTTTGGGCGTCGCTCCTCCCTTCCCGGCAGCCACCTCCTCGGAGTACCCAGGCCCTCCTCGTGCATCATCCCTAGGCGCCGTTGCACTCAACCCACGCGAAGACTGGCGTAACACCGGACCCCCTGACCCGCTCCCATCTCCAAGGGTGACCGGTCCAAACTCCCTTGAACCCATCCTCCAATTCGAGCCCAACTCAACCTCTAGCCCATTAACGAGCCCAGCCTCTTCCCTTCTCACCCAATACCCCTTGTACGTATCCCCCAATCCAATTCCACCTTTGGAAGCTGTTGGGCCAGCTGAATGGAAGCCCAATCCATGCCCCCACATCCCTCCCATCCTGGCTTCCCACTGGACCCACACGGTATACCCCACACGGTCTAACACATGCTACAGGTACCTCCCCTCTCCCAGGTCCACACACCTGCGAAACCGTTCTTTCCGACTCATCCTCAGTAAACCCCTCAACTCCTTTAACAAACTCATCCCCGTTGTCCTTGGTACTACTAACTGAATCTGGTACCTGACTCACCTTTTTGAAATTCAAATAATCAACATTCAGATCATTCAAAATCACCTCTCTAATTACTATTCTGTCCTCCTCCGATTCATCCACCGTAGTATTTCCGGTGATCAGTGTCGCTGCCGGATCCCACTTCTCCACCGCCTTCTCCCGGACCTTGCCGGGGGCTTCTAACACTATATTCTCAGCCCGGACCCGGAGACCTCCTCCCTCGGTGTCCTCACCACCTCCCTGAGCGCCCACCTCCTTCACGAAGACTCCAAAGACATTATTCCCAACAGCAAGTTGCAACCATTCTCGAATTTCATCAAACACATCCGTCTCAACTAGCAGTCTCCCAGCTGTAAACGATGTACCTTTATCTGGCATCGCATCACACTGAAGCACTTCTCCCCATTGTTCTCCTATCTTTTTAAGCGTGTCCGGCGACCATGCATGTAGAGGGATTCCAGAGCACTCCAACCACACTCTGCTAGTGATGCAGCGTTCCGATTCCTCCCAACGCCCGATGCTGTTAAAATAGTTCAATAATGTGTCCATCTTGAATGTAAATGCTTCGCCAGCATGCTCTACTGTATCAAAGGTTATCAGAACTTTCGACGCTCCGATCTCTCGGACATCCACAATATGAGGCATATGTTTACACACCCTCTCCTTCATCGCCCCCAGGTTCAACGGTTTTAGAGTTTTTCCCACTAAGCTCCGCACCAACCAATCCAGATTGGAGTCTACTATTGGCACCTCAATCCTTTTCATATCGCCACCCCCCGTTCCAGTTTCCTTCTGGTCCCGCAGCAGCTGTTCCGCAACCACGTGGTCACTAGTATCACCATTCCCATAATGGGAGCCCCCTGTCTCTCCGATAGGCTTGCCTGAGAGCACCACTCTCCTCGGTTCTACCTTTGCCTGAGATGGTCTTCAAAACTTTGCTTCAACCACGTTGATTACTTTATCCCGTATTTTCCAACGGTTCATCTCTGCAATAGCCTTCATAGCACCACCTTTTGTCGTGTATCGAACAAAAGCAAAGATATAGACCATTCCACTCTTCCGTTTACGAGAAAGATATATGTCGTTAATTCGTCCCGTCCAACAAAACAAGTGATATAATTCTCTCCTTGAGATACTCTCAGGTAAATTATCCACGAACACCGAGAACGAATCATTTTCCAGTCGTTGGTATTCCTCACGATTCCATATCCTATGATCCTTCTCTTGCGGGTGAATGCCTCTGGTTCTGCCTCCCCTGCCATTTCCCCCTTTATCCCGTTCTCTCCCGTTCATCTTCATAAAGCTGAAAGATTGCTAAATGTTATCTTAGATTACACGGAAGGGATTCCATTTCCACAAATATGTTTCTTCCCTCCTTCCTTTCTCAACCTACTCCTTCCTTTCCCTTTTCTTTCTCCCTACTTTCCATTGTCCTTCCATTTCTGTGTTTAGTCACTATTTGAAGATATAGTTTTCAATAACTCTCTAGTGATTAATTTTCTCTTATTTGTGGTATAAATATCTCCTTTTATGAACGTTTTGTCTTTGGTTATACAAGTTCTCCAGATTTAAAATGAAGATGGTAAGAATGAAACTTTTTATTCATGGAAATTTTTACATACTAGCAAAGTGTTTAGATGTACTCTTTGGAAGAAAAAAAAATTATTTCATTGTATTATAACACATCTATGTAGATTTGAAAACAAAAGAGATCATGTTTTATCTTTGTTTCTACCTGTTAAGATTCTTAATGATCGAATACTTTACATTCTCTCAGTTTATAGTTTAACATAAGAGATATTTATCTTCTTTTTTAGTTGTAAAACTAATACTTTTTACTATTATCTGTAAATACCGTTTGACAAATTTTTTAATAAATGAAAATTATTTCTTTAGTAAAAAAATTGCAACAGTTAATTTTTGATATTTTACTTTCATGCAAAGTCAATCTCAACATCTCAATTTCTCACTTTCCTTTAGTTTTAAGCCGTTTAAAATTATACTGCTTTAACTCTTTTTGTCCTTAGTCTTGTTCTTCAAGAAAATCCAAAAAATATTTTTCTCAAAAAATATTTAATAATAATGTGGCAAAATAATAAAATGATAAGAGAAGAAAGAAAATAAGCTATTAGAAGTGAAAATTGGCATGAATAACTGTGGTGAATAGGAGAAGAAGTAGGATAATATAAAAGCTAGTTAGAATATTGAGAAGTTGAAAGAAGTAAATGAGGTCGAATCTTATGCTTCAATGATTACAAAATATAAATATAATCATTGTTATGTATTGTATTTGATGAAAAAGTTTATAGTTGGACGAAAAATATGTCATTCAACTCTACTGTCAATTTCATTAGTTTACAAAGTATTTTGGCTCAGAATGATGCTTTGAAAGCCATGGACAAGCCTAGCTTACTCCAGAGATGGCAATGCTAAATTTTGTGGATAAGGTCTTAGATTTTGAATTTTAGAATCAATTCATTTGTATTATTTAACTTACTGAACTATTTATTTGTGTGTTGTGTATTGTGGATTGTGACACAAATTTGCAATAATTTTTTTTATCAAACAACTTATGAAGACTAGAAAAGAAATAGTGAAGAGGTTTCAAAGAATAAATAAGGTTGACATGTTATTTCCTTATTTAAAAATTTTAAATTCTTGTTGGAATTCACAATTTTATAAAAATCTTCATTTAAATGGTTAAAATCCAACTTTTTTTTTATTTAATGCTGATGAATTTAAAAACCATAAGTTCACAATTTCTATCCTACTAGATGTTATTGATCTTGATTTGCCATCTAAATTAAAAATTGAGATGAAAATATCTAAGAATGTTTGAACTAGAATTTGAAAAGCATTACTTTTTATTTTTATAATGTGATTTTTTTTAATTAAAGAATTTCTAAAACTAATCTACTATATGATTGGAAAAAAAAAAGGACTCTATATTTATGGATGATAACTGGTGTCTGTAGGACGGGTACATCTCTCCTATTTCTCATCTTCGTTTTAAAAAAATCTCATGTTCTGTCTTTTGTCACAAGTCTTCGTTTAAAAAATAAATTAATACAAAAAATAACACATTCAATACAATTTAACATAATATAACGCAATCTAAACACAATTTAACATAATCAACATATAAATTGAAAAAAAAAAACCATAAAAATAGTTTCAAACATAATAAAATACTAATATAAATGAGGTTAATGGTTTCGTTGGGTAGACAACGAAAAATTTAAATAATGTAAACAATAGATTAAAAAGTTGCCCAATAAAATTTAAAAAAAAAAATATATTCCACCCAAATTACTCAACTAAAAAATTTCATTTAGTAATTTACAAATTTTAACCATTCATTATACCTTAATTTACCAAAGTACCAGCTTCTCTTCCAAATGCTCTACCATCGCTGCTTGATTTGCCACACACTGTCGCTGGCGTCACTCACCTCTAGTGAAAATAACCATTCACTTAATGATAAAAATAATCATCTGCATACTTAATAAATTGAACAACTAACATATTTTAATTATATATAACTAAACTCAATCCAATCAAATAACCATCTACATAAGAATTAAAATAATCATCCGCTTAAGAGGAAAGCAATTTTCTTGACTTTATGTTTGATGGTATCCCAATCCATATAGTATGATACAAGAGCATGTGAGATTCCGAGTGCAAAGAGTGGCATCTGTGCTCCAGCAAACAAATACACACAATGTCCCAAAAATCCCAAAAATCCAATAAGGACCAATCATAGAATATAACCTTCTTGCTGAACACATGCTTTGGCTTGCTTGTATTTTCTTCGTCGCAGGATCCACCCAATAGAATCTTTATCGGATCGAAAACTACCTCAAAAGCTTGTTGTTGTAAAAATGACGTAATGACTAACACTACTGTTATTCTTTCAATGGTTTGACAACTATTGGCTGCGGCCACCAATGAGGATGATGGTAGGCGATTCCCTTCTATGGTGGTGAAAGATCGGTGCACCCTGGCGGTCACGTGCCTCTTGAGCCGTTGGAGCGGGTGTAGCGGCAAAGGGGATGCACGAGTGCGGGTGCGGGTGCGGAGGGATCTGCCTTTGCCATGGAGGGACAGCGGCGTCAGGTGAGGCTTTGGTGGTGTCGGCGAGAGGCTACGACAGCGTCGGTATGGCCGGCGGGGGTGCATCGGCGCTAGGTGAGGACCGGAGAACGATGACGGCGAGTGTTGGGCGTGTATAGAAGGTTATGATGAGATTAGGAATAACCGTACGTAGTGTGTGTTTAAATACTAATCCTAATTTTTCAAATCTTAAAATCTAAAATTAAATAATTAATTAATGATCTAATTTTTAATTTTAATTTTACCTTCTTTTTTAATTCATTGTTCATATTATTTACAATTATCAATATTTCTCTATATTTTCTCTATAATAAAATTACCTTCACGGGGATATAACGGGTCTCTATGAAATGGATACTTATACCTTTGTCTTTGTCGCATTTATTTGTGGGTGCGGGTCCTGTCCAATGGAAATTTTGCAGTTTTCTGTTTCTCTTGCCGTCGTAGATATTCCTCATGGGTATTTGCTTTTTCGCGATTTTTTTTATCATTCCTATCTATCCAAATTTATTACTTTTTTACCTATATATTGTGAATCAGTCATGGCAGGCTGGCTACAGAGAGATGCATGGCAAGCTTTCAAAAGTGTAGAAGAACTCTTTAGAGTTTAATTCTAAAGTGTTCGGCAACATTTTCGTTAGGAAATGCAAATTGGAGAGACAGATTAATTTCCTTCAGAAGCGACTAGAAGTAATGGAAGATTTGTCTATGCAGCAAAAAGAACAACAGCTGATTGAGGAATTTAATAACACGCTTGTGCAGGAGGAACTTCTGTGGTTTCAGAAATCCAGAGAGCAGTGGGTAGAATTCGAGGATAGAAATACCAAGTTCTTTCATGTCCAGACTCTTGTGCGGAGAAATCATAATAAGATTCATGGTCTCTTTCTTCAAGATGGGGTGTGGGAAACGAATCCGGAGGTCCTTAGAAGGGAATTTGAATCCTTTTATAAACGCCTATTCTGCCAGTCAGAGGATGTAGATTTAGGTTGTCTTGGTGATGTGCCGCTACCTTCCTTGAATGATGAAGCTTGTTGTAGTCTCACAGCGCCAGTTACTCTGGAAGAAGTTAAGTTGGCTGTTTTCAGTATGCATTCTTTTAAGGCGCCGGGCCCTGATAGATTTCAGGCTTTCTTCTTTAAAGAATACTGGGAGATTGTTGGTTTTGATGTTTGGACTATGGTTCGTCATGCGTTTTCTGGTTTGGATATGGATCCAAGGATGATGGAAACTCTTGTGGTTCTTATTCCGAAGGTAGAAAACCCAGTTTCCATGAAGGAAAAAGCGTACGAAGAGTGGATTGGGGGTTTCTGAAACAACCCCTTGTGAGTTTTGGCTTTTCTCCTCCGACAGTCAATCTGATTATGCGTTGTGTCACTGCTTCCTCACTGTCTATCCTCTGGAATGGGGATAGATTAAATAGCTTCACTCCGAGTAGGGGTCTTAGGCAAGGAGATCCTATATCACCGTATCTGTTTGTGTTGTATATGGAGAGATTGTCATGTTCTATTAATCAACAAGTTGATAGGGGCTTGTGGAAGCCGATTGCGATTTCTAGAGGGGGTCCAAGAATTTTTCATTTGATGTTTGTCGATGATTTGCTTCTTTTCTGTAAAGTCGAAAAACAGCAAGTTCAAACTGTGATGGTAGCTTTCGAAATTTTCTGTAGAGCCTCTGGGATGAAGGTTAATGTGGAAAAATCTAAAGCACTATGCTCCAGGAATGTTTCGGCGACAAGAAAAGAGATTTTCACTGGAGTGTCCTCCATCAGATTCGTCCAAAACTTGGGCAAATATTTAGGGGTGAACCTTAATCACTCTCGATGACACGCGCAACTTTCAACAATGTTCTGGACAAGATTCGGGGAAGGCCAGCCAGCTGAAAAGGGAGATTACTTAATAAGGCGGGCAGACTCTGTTTGCTCAATTCGGTAGTGACTGCGATTTCTACTTACCGCATGCAAGTATCTCTCTTCCCTAAAGAGGAAAATAATAAGATAGAATCCATGATGCGAAACTTTCTATGGAAGGGTCAAACTGATGGTAGAGGCCTGAATATAGTTAATTGGAAGGTGTTGGTTACCCCTAAGAAGTTTGGGGGTTTGGGAATTAGAGATCCTTTTTGTGCTGATATTGCTCTTCTTGGAAAGCTAGTTTGACAACTTTTTTACCATCCTGACAAGCTATGGGTTCAACTGTTGATGGAGAAATACCATTCTTCTAAGGATGATTGTTTCAGTCGGTCTCGAGGAAGAGGATCTTATGTTTGGAAGAGTATATGTCGAGCTTGGGATATCCTGAATGAAGGTTTTATTTGGTGCATTGGGATTTGGAACAGAACTTTTGGTTTTCTAAATGGATAAGAGAGGGGCGACTGTGTCATGAGATGGATTATGTTCACATTTCTGATTCGGATTTCAGGATCTTGGACCTTTGGTCATCTGGACAGTGGAACCTTGAGAATATCTATTCTCCTCTGAATCAGTCTCTGCAGAGCAACATTAACTCTTACAACCCAGATGTTCAAACTGGTTCAAAGGTCGGTTGGTGTTGGACTGGTGCGGCTTCAAAGGTTTATGATACTCGTAGTGGTTATTTGTGACTCAGTAAAAAGATGTTTAGTTGGGAGGATATAGGTAATTGGCTTTGGCTTTGGCGTCAACATGTTCCGGAAAAGCACAAACTTTTGGCCTGGCTATGTCTTCAGGAGGCTCTTCCTACTGATGCATTTCGTTTTAGGAGGGGCATTTCGCACACGGATAGCTGTCCACAATGTTTCTCAGGTCAAGAATCAGTTTTACGTTGCATTCGGGATTGTTCAAAAGCCCAGCTAGTTTGGCAAGCTTTGGGGATCTCCGGTCAACCAGTGGATTTGATGAGTTGGTTCGTACATAATAGCAAATAGCACCCCTTTAGATTCTTTTCTGGTCTCTGGTGGATTTGGAGTTCGAGGAATAATGAGATCTTTCATCCTCACGAGCATTGGACCATAGACAAGGTGATTGGTATGGTTTTGTCCTTGGAAAAGGAGCTCCGGAATATTTTTGAGTTGCAACGACTGTCTATCCCCTCCACCATTAATGGCTCTTGGATTCCTCCCTCAGTGGGTACCTTTAAGATTAATTGTGATGCTAGCTATCTTAGCAATGGTTATTGGGTTGGTTTTGCTTGTGTTAGCAGAGATTGGAAGGGAAGGTGGCAACAAGGCTGTCTGGGAACAATTGAGAGTCGTAGTATTTTCCAACGAGAGTTGTTTGCTATTTGGAGAGGCTTTCTTTTAGCATGAGACTTGGGACAAAGAGACATTATATGTGAGACAGACTGTGTGGAGACCTTTACTATTGTCAATAATTTACAGGATTGCTCTGATTTTATTGATCCTTTGGTGTTAAAAATCCGAGATATCATGTCTTGAAAAAGCGTGCTGATCTCCGGTTGATCTTGAGAGATATAAACACAGTAGCAGACTTCATGGCAAAGACTGCAATGAGAACCCTTTCTTCTCAAGTGGAGTTTCCGTTGCCTTGGAAGGAGTTTGAGAGTAGTATTTAGCGAGACTATCTTTCTTAAGCATTTTCTTGTTTATTTTTATTTCTTTCTTTGTTGTTATTTATTTTCTTTTAAGTCACAAAAAAAAACCATTCTCCTTTTTTTTTCGGACTTGAAAACCATTCTCTTTGGATCTGGATTAAATGTTTTCGGACCGAGTCGAGTATAATCCACCAATATTCCCCTATATTTGCGTCAAACCTCTATCGCCATAGGCCCCACAGCCATTGCCACACCCACAACCTTGCTTGGATCTGCATGTAAACAAAACCAAAAACCAAAATGCCCTCTTTTCCCTCTTTTTTTGCTCTCTTCATTCTCCTGCTTGAAATTCTAGGGACAATGTTAGTGCAGGACGCCAATTTTAAGATTTTTTTTTTCAAAATAAAAAAAAATTATTTCCCCAAATAAAATTTTTGAACTTTAATTTTCTGAATACATTTTTTTTGTATTTAGGACAAGTTCGCCGCATCCCCGGCAAACTCTATAATTTATATAGAGTTCGCTGCACCTCGGCGAACTTCAGAATTTCCAAAATAAAAGCATCTCTACTGGAGAACAGAGTTCAAAATCACAATATCTTTCTCCACTTTCATTCTCATTCTTGGCATTTTTCTCTATAATGTCAATGAATCCATGGTTATGCATTCATTATGATGGTGAAATAGTGTATGATGAAGAAGGTTCTATTGTTTTTAGGTCTGGACAACTGATAACTACATATATGACATGGAAGTCAACAGTCTAACAGCGTTGAAGAATATGATATTGCATTCCGTCGGGCAGCAACATACGAAAAGAATGAAAAAATTTACTACAGATATCCAACAGAAATAGATGACAATTTATTTTATAAAAGGTATGTCACAGTTGGCTTGGCTTTGTTGTTAGTATGTTTATTAGACCACGGTTTTGATAAATGTTTCTGTTTTTTTGAATTAGGTATTGGTTACGTGACGACCGGGACGTACGTCTTATAAGGTTGTGGCACAACTGATGGATAAATGTTCATCTGTTGAAATTATTCGTGTTCTTCATTGAGTTGGATGGACGAGGATCATCTACAGATACTGTCAATGATAGTCCGTTAAATGGAGCTATTAGACAGAATATTGGAAGGACAATGATCGATCTAAATATGCCACCTGAAGGTAGTCAAGAGGGGTCTAACGTTGAAGTTGGTAGTGCTGACATGATGGAAGAGAATGTTGAAAGTCATGAGGGTTCTGCTATCAGGGATCCGATGATTGATCAGTATGAAGTTAACCCCGATGACAGAGACAATGTTGATGATGAACCAACAGAAATTCCTGATAATGGTGACGAGGAAGAAGAGATGAAATACTACGGTGACACACAAATCGCTCTGTGTGCGGATGAGGGTCGTCAGTTGGTCACATGACGACAAATATCTCGGAGTGCATTAACGCTGTCATAAAGGATTCTTGTAATTTGCCAATCATGGCTCTTGTTAAGTCAAGTTATTTCCGTTTGGGTGAACTTTTTGCTAGGAAGGGTTTAGAGGCCCTTGCCCAACTTAAAGTCGGTGCTGAATTCTCACAGACGTTGATGAAGGCCATATAATTCATTTCGAAGCACGTCAACACTATGAGTGTTTACCAGTTTAATCGGTCGAGGACTACCTTCACGGTTGAAGAGTTAGCGGTTGTGTGTGGTCCAAGCAACAGAATTACCAAGTGCTACTTGATGAAGGTAAGTGTGACTGTGGCTATTTGAAGTGCTCGCCCCTGGCATTATCTGGCCGGTATGCAACCCCCCTATAATACCGTGAATGATTGCACATTATTGCTCAATTTCATTCAAGAATTAATGAATTTAATAAATAAAAGTACAAAAACGAATAATACCTCTCAACCAGTGGAAATCAACGAGTATTAAATCCATCGGGCCGTAGCAGCGGAATATGTTGATAGGCCCAGGAGAGCAACAAACTCACACAACCACCCAAATTGCGCTGGTCATGCTCCGTGACACGATACATCTGGCGGTACAGCCATGCCAGTAACTCTGTAACTCTAACATGTAAACACTAAACAATAACTCTAACTAACATGAAAATAGTAACTCTAACTAACATAATATACACTGACTTGAAACTGACGATATAGTGGATAACGAACTTCACGGACGTCGAAAGACAGAAAATATTGTACAGAAGAATCTGAATATCACAAGTGAAGAAGGAAACAAAGTGGATTTAGAGGAGAGATTTGGAATGAAAGTGACAAATAATCATAGCCCTACGCTTATATAGTATGGCGAACTCAACTTGAAGTTCGCCAGGGATGCGGCGAACTTACCCTAAATGAAAAAAAATCGTATTTGAAAAATTAAAGTTCAAAAATTTTGTTTGAGAAAATGTTTTTTTTTTATTTTATTCCGAAAAAAAATCCCCAATTTTAAGAACCATTTTAAGAATTGTTTTGTAAAAATTGAACCGACCCACTTAGTCGAACCAGAAAATTAGTCAACCAGCCACTAAACCGGACCGGTTGCTAATAGGATCAGACTTGCAACAGAACTGATGAGAAACCGTTTTGAACCGTTCAGATTTCAGAAAACCGATGACCCAACCGATTTTTTAGAAACTGGACCGGGTCAAATTTTTTAAGTTTTTTAAAACCTCCAACAACCGACGCTGTTTTGGTTTATGAATTAAAAATATAAAAAAAGAGAGAAAAAAAAAGAAAAATCTAGGGCCAGCAATTTTATTGAATTTTGGCCAGGTAACTAGCAGAGAAAGGTGAGCCATGGAATGAAATCTCACACCAATCTCACACCATTAAATCATTATTAATGGCTATTTAATAACTACTAATCACAAAAATTGCTGGCCCTAATATTGCTCACAAAAAAAGTAAAAAACCCTAATTCAGCGGCACATTCAACACTCATTCTCACCTCTCTACCTCACTCACCGCACGGTCAGAGTTCGTTACTTATTACTCTCCTCGCCGGCTCCTCTGCCTCGTCCCCGCACCGTCAGTGTTTGCTCGCCTCTGCCTCCTCCGTCTGTGTCGTCCCGGCCGCCTTGGCTCCGCCGTGCCTCGTCTGTCTCTGCCTCCGCCTCGTGCCTCGTCTGCCTCTGCTTCCTCAGTGGCCATCGTGTTGGCTCCTTTGCAGGCTCTGCTCTGCTCCTCTTCGAAGCTCTGCCTCCGCCGAAGCTCTTCCCTCTCTCGCCGGCGGCTTGCTCTGCAACGGTGCAACACGGCGACGACCCCAAGTTGGAAAATCGTCTCTGACTCCGTTTCTGGCTTTCTGCTTCTGCTGTAGGTGAGTTTTTTTTTTAGTTATTCTTATTAATTTTTTATACTGGATTTTTGCTGTTTTAATGTATTGATGCTGATTGTATTTGTATGTAGAACTGATTGATTTAATTTGTAATAGATTGAGATGAATTGTACTTGTATATAAAACTAATTGATTTAATTTGTTGTTCTCTTTGTTCTTTTTTCCTTTCTTGAGGCTTGTATACTAAAGTTGGAGAAACTGAGAGAGATAATAGAGGAGAAGATATTTTCATTTAACACTACAAAATTTGTCTCCTAGCTTGATGATCAAATGATGAAGATTCAATAAAAGGGTCTCTCTTCTGGTGTTGTGTAGCACTCTAATTTCCTCAGTGGATTAATCACTTTGCAATAGTTTGATTTGGAGTTCAGTAGTGATACATAAGAGTTTGTTTTATTAAAAAGAGAGAAAATGGGAAGATTCTAGCAATTTTAAGTTTCAACATGAAATTTTAATGAGTTGAAGTTTTTTCATTATATTTGTCTTGTTTTTCATTCAGGAAGGGTCTTCTATGTTCTATTCTTTGGTCCTTTTGTTTTCCTTTGCATGTTTAGAACAAAGATGCTAAAAGGTGCAAAAAAGAGTTACTGTACTGTATGGAAAACTAGAAACAAGAAAATATTCAACAATGAATCTTTGAATGTGGAGGAGATGAAAAGGCTGATTTCGTTTTATATGGAGTCTTGGAAACGAGGCAGGGAAGGCAGGATAATTGATCATTGAAGCTGTTTTGTTTCGTGCCAGTAGCTAGTGGATTTTTTTGTGAGGAGTGATTACTAGTTATTTTGTTGTGTTGATTGATTAACGTTTTGTATTCTTGTTTTGGTTGTATCTTTTCGTCTTGTTGCTGCTGGTTGTTGTAGTTATTTTGCTCCTCACCACCCTCGTTGGGTTTCTGTGAGTGACTTTAAGCCACAAAAAAAAAAAAGAGAAAGTGACCGTAGAAGAAATATTATGGCATATAAAAACATAATCACAAGTCGGCACACTTGGAAGAAGTTGAAGTGGTTAGAGTGGCTTGTTTGGACTGCATCAAAATGTTGCCACCTTATTCTATGTTCCTATTTTTATAAGTTTGACTTATAGAATATGCTTAAAATCAATGTGTATTTTTTGCTATGGATGTGACTTAGGCTTTTCTAGAGGAATGTTCATGTTCACAAAAAAAAAAAAATATATTGGAATGCTGCTACATCAGTTTATTTTCCAATGGAACATATTTCCTTGAAAAACAAATAAGTCATAATTTGAGCCTTTGCATTATAACTTTAATTTTCAGGTGTTTTCTTTTTCTTGATTAATCTCTGGACAATTGATTATTCTGGGTCAACCGGTTCATCCACTGACCCACCAGTTGAACCACTCCCAGAGCAAAACTGTCATTTGCCGTAACTGAAATAACGAATTTCGTTTTTGCTTTCCATGCCGCGTTACAAAGATGATTCCCCTGCCATTCGTGTCTACACTGTTTGCGATGAATCTCGGTCTCTATCCCTTACCCTTCTACTCCCTTTCAAATTCACCTCTCACATCATGCATAAATTAACAACAATCATATTTGGAAGGTGCAGGTATTTGATTGTAAGGAATGTTCCGTCGTTGGGCTGCGGAGATGATCTAAAACAATTGTTTTCATCCTATGGAGAAGTAGAAGAGTGAGTTCATCACTTCTTGAATTGCTCACTCCTTTTGTTCTCCTTCCTCTGTTCCTCATCCTCAATTTCACTTTCTTTATAAATGTATTTTCTTTTATTTTATTTGAATGATTTTTTATTTATTTATGTTGGTTTAGGTGTAAGCCAATGGATGCGGAGGACTGTGAGCCATTCACTGATGTCTATTGGATCAAATTCCGTCTTTTCAGCAATGCCAGGTTCTTCTCTCTCTCTTTCATTCATATCATGAGCTTTGAGTAGAACTGTGCATATGCATTTGCATTTTATTTGATTTTTGACTGTGTTTAGTACTCTACCACATTTAATTGTTTCAGGTTTGCTAAAAGAAAATTGGATGATTTTGTTTTCCTTGGGAATCGACTGCAAGTTTCATATGCTCCCCAATTTGAGACGCTCTCTGACACAAAGGATAAGTTAGAGGGGAGAAGAAGAGAGGTTTTGGCACGACTAAACCGTAAGTTTAGGGTTTAAGGTTTGGTGTTGCTTGTTGTATTAACTGTTGTAATTACTTTGTATGTGTGTTCTTCATGATATTGATATCAGCTAGAAGATCCAAAGAGATTGGAGCGCCCTCAAGCTCGAAAACTATGAGCAAGAGTGAGGTAGTTGCTGTTTCCTCAAATACCAGTTTCGTGTCGGCACATTTGGATCATAATGAAAGGTAAGTTGTGGTCTCTGTTTGCCTATGCATGATTCTAGTTGAAGTTATGGCAACTTGTATAATTGATTCTCTTTTTGCTTGGGATGTTGAATCCAGAGGCAGTTCACACGTTGGAAATCTTCCAATAACAACAGTCTCCTCTAATCAGGTTTGTCACCTTTTTTGTGTTCACCTTAATTTGACAGAAAAGCATTTGTAGGAATGAATCAAACTTTTCCTTGCTAGAATTTCTTTACGAGCATTTTGAAGTTAAATTGTTTTATCTTTAATACCATTATTACTCAAGACAAATTGGAACAAATCTATCTTCATTCCCCAGCACCATTTTGTTAAACTCTTGGCATCTTATGTTTTCTATTGGAAAATCATTTTTCGCGTTTGTAATATTTTTGCAGCCTGTTAGGCCCTGGCCCAGCGGATGATGATATATTATAGCCATGTTATTGGACATATTAATCTTTGCTGACTATGGACTATGGTGTTATATGTAAAGAAATAATACTTGCTTGACATCTATTATTACCTCGTACTAATAAATTCCATGATGAACAGGATTATTTTCCTTCTGATTCCATGAATCAAACAGTGAGACTTGTCCGGGATAAGCTTGATAAGGTGATTTATCCAACTCCATAATAGGTTTCTGATGTCTTTTATTTCACTTCCAAGAAATAATTTCACTTTCTCATCCAGATTCAAGCCAGTGGGGAGCATCCACAAGCTGGATCTGCATCCAAGAAAGCAAGAGTTGATAACAGGAGGAGGATTTAACAATCGTAAAATTGTTGGTGTTCCCGTGATTTTATTTGCCGTTGCCTTAATCGAATGAACTCCACTTAAGATATGATTTCAACTCAAGTACACATACTAGCTCAATCCCAAAGTGTCTTGGCAATTTTGATTTCTTATCTTCAAGTTTTCTTCCGCAATTGGAATCTGAGGCACTTATTTATAGCCACTCAATCCTGCGAGGGTCATCCAGATATAGTATTATACTGTAAATGAAGAAGTGAAGATTGGTAGTAGCTAGCAAGAACAACACCAAATCATCAGTCACCATGCAATTGTTTGGTGGGTGTGTTCTTTTCCAAGTCAAGCCATCTTGTAAGAAAGCTTATTATTTGAATTGTGGTCAATGTGGTTTCATCTGGAATAGCAATGATGCAAGTTGCCATAAGGAAAACACCTGTGACCAACCAAGCACTTTTGCCTAGTGCCTATAAAGTATAAACCATTGTCTTTAACTTCGACACAGCTACTGGAATATTTACCAATTTTCGTTGGCAAGGGACCGTAGCTGTCTAGCTGATTTGCATCTATATAAATTTGTATCCTACAAGCTAGATGTAGGTGGTGATGGAGTGAGGGGTGGTTGGAATTGGGGTTGGGTTTAGTAGAGTTTGGTGTGTTAGTGGTTGGGGTTGGGACGACGGTGGTGTGAGGAGCGTGGCAATGTTGGTAGCAAAAGGGTGCACGATGGTTATTGTTGGGGTTGCGTTACGGTTGAAGAGCGGGGAAAATATTTTTAAAATAGGAAAAAAATTGTAAAATAATAAAGTAAGGAATTAATATATATAAAAAAAAAACATATTTGTGAGTCTACTCTTTTTATGTGTTTGGGAATCATCACTCTCAATTTCTAAAGCTTAAATCCAGCACTTGCGGAAGGACCAAGGAGCAGTCGGAGTAGAAGAGGAAGTAAGTAATATACAGGGGTGGCTAGGGGTGTTCATGGTTCAGTTTTTTCATAAACTGAACTGAAACTGCACTAAACTATTTTAAATGGTTTAGAAACTGAACCAAACTACTTTGTCAAATAAGAAACTGGTTTTAAACCAGTTTACAATACAGTGCACCAGTTTAAACCAGTTCATAAAAATAAAACCAGTTTTAATAGAAAAAACCAGTTTAAACTGGTTTATAGGTTAAAACTAGTTTTAACTTTTAACATATATAAAATTAGCCTTTTCTCCCTCTTTATCCCTTTCTCTCATTCTCTCTCTCTCCCTTATCCCTCTTCTTCTCTCTCCCTCTTCTCCTTTTCTCTCCCCCTCCTCTCTCTCTTTCTCTCCCTCTCTCTCTCTCTCTTAACATATATAAAATTAGATTTTATATTCTCTTTCTCCCCCTCTCTCTCCCTCTTTTTCTCCCTCTTCCTCTCTCTCTCGTTTCCCCTTCTTTCTCCCTCTTTTTCTCTCTCTCTCTCTCTCCCTTTTTCTCTTTTTTTCTCCTCTTCCTCTCTTTCTCCTCTTCTCTCCCTCTCTCTCCCTCCTTTCTCTCTCTCCTTCTCTCTTTTTCTCTCTCTCCTTCCTCTCTCACTCTTCCTCTTCTCTCTCTCTCCCCTTTCACTCTCTTTGTCTTCCTCTCTCTCTCTCTCTCCCTTTTCCTTTTCTCTTTCTCTCCCTCTCTCTTCCCCTCCTCTCTCTCTCTTGCTCCTCTTTCTCCCCCTCCCCATTCTTTCTCTCTCCCTTTTCTACCTCTATCCCTTTCTCTCACTCTCTCCCCTATCCTTCTTCCTCTCCCTCTCTCCCTCTCTCTTTCTCTCTGTCTCTCTCACTTTCTCTCCCTCTCTCTCTTCCTTTCTCTTTCTTTTGCGCTCTTTCTCCCCCTCCTTTCTCTCTCTTTCTCTCTCCTCCTCCTCATCTCTCTCTCTCTCTCTCTTTTCTATCTCTCATTCTTCCCTCTTTTTTCCGCTTTTCTCTCTCCCTCCTTCTCTCTCTTGTTTTGAAGAAAAAAGGGAGAGAGAGAGAAGAGGGATATAGAGTAAGAGAAGGTTGAGAGAGAAAGAGAAAAGAGAGAAAGGAAGGAAAGAAAGAGGAGAAAGAGAGAGAGGAGGGAGAAGAAAGAGAGAGAAAGAAGGGAAGGGAGAGAGAGAGAAATAGGAGAGAGAAAGAGAAAAAAGGAAAAAAAGAGAGAGAGAAAGAGGGAGAGAGAGGAGGGAGAGGAGAGAGAGAAACAAAAAAGGAGAGAAAGAGAGAGAGAAGGGGGAAGGGAGGGAGAGAGAGAGAGAGAGAGGGGGGGGAGAGAAAAAAGGAGAGGACAAAGAGGAGGAGGACAAAAAGGAAAAAGAGAGAGAGGGGGGGGGGAA
>NC_029785.2:8031813-8032159 GCF_000816755.2 Arachis ipaensis
GGAGGGGGAGCGAGGGAAAGGAGAGAAAAGGGATAGAGAGGGAGAGGAAAGGGAGAGAGAGAGAGAGAGGAGGGGAAGAAAGAGGAGAAGGAGAGAGAGAGGAAGAAAGAGGGGAGAGAGAGAGGAGGGAGAGAGAAAAAAAAGGGGAGAGCGAGGAAAAGGAGGGAGAGAGAGAGAGGAAGAGAGAAGGGAGGAGAGAGGGAGATGAGAGAGAGAGAGAGAGAGAGAGAGAGAGAGAGAGAAAGACGAAGAGAGATGGGAGGGGGAGAGAGGAGGGAGAGGAGAGAGAGAGAAAGAAAGGGGAAGAGAGAGGGAAAGGAGGGAGAGAGAGAGAGAGAGAGAGGGA
>NC_029785.2:8034483-8038075 GCF_000816755.2 Arachis ipaensis
AGAGAGAGAGAAGGGAGAGAGAGAGAGGGGAGGAGAGGGGGAGAGAGAGAAGGAGGGAGACACAGAGAGAGAGGGAGAGAAGGAAGAAAGGGAAAAGAGAGAGAGAAGGGAGAGAGGAAGAGAGAGAGAGTGAAGGGAGAGAGAGAGAGAGAAAAAGAGTATGTAAAAACTAATTTTAGAGTTTAAATAAAACCAGTTTTAATTTGGTTTAAAACTAAACTGAACCATAAAAACTGGTTTTTAATAAACTGGTTTTCATAAAAACTATGGTTTCAGTTCAGTTTTTTATTTAAAAAAACTGGTTTATTTAAAACAGTTTCAATTCAGTTCAGTGAAACCAGTTTTTTTGCACACCCCTAGGGGTGGCAATAGGTAGGGTAGGGTAAGGTTTGGATCCAATCCTAACTTTATCCGCGGGTTGAGAATATTCCAACTCTAATCTTATTCGCTCTTAACCCGTGGGTACCCGATTCTATCCGCGAGTTACAAAAAATATACAATATTATTATATAACTTGATGATAATTTAAAATAGAACTGATTTTTATGTAAAAAAAAAATTAAATTATCAATTAATGATTTTCTTTTAGTGGCTAAGAATCTTTTGCATTTAGTGAGAGGTCTTTGATTCAACATCCATTTAAAACATATTTTTATATAAGTATATAATATAAACATATATAGAGTGCGCGTTGGTCGGGTAGGATTGAAGTTCAACCTGCACCATACCCAACTCGCACGAGAATCCTACCCGCACCCTACCCCGCTATCTGAGCGGGTGAAATCGGATTGGGTACCCGCAGGTAGGGTGCATATTGCCACCCCTAGTAATATAGTTTTTACCTATACCTATAAAAAAGATGGAAAGAGACTATAAAAAAGATGGAAAGAGACCATATTATTCTAATCCAACTTTGGAATTCTTGCATTTATATCCAATCTTCTTTACAGGGCACGTTCTTGGATTACAAAAGCAAATTTTCATGTCATTATTTTCTATAAATTAACAACATAGAGAGTTGGTTTAGTATTCTAAGACTTTACTAGATTTCATCTTTTCTTTGTGGTCTCAAATTCGAATATTAAAAAAGGTAGTAAAAAATGGTGTTGTTAAAATGAATAGTCACGAATTCTACCCAAAATAATCTATTCCTATTTATAGAATCAAATATTAGTAGTAATAAAAATTATTACTACATTGCACGTTAATTTGGCATCATCATAGTTAAGAACAATGTTTATATTGTATAAAATTTGATTTTTTTTAAATAAATAGAAAATATCAATTTTGGTTCTTTCGGTACTTATAAAAAGTGAGGATACAACAACAACAAATAACAACAAAGCCTTGTTCCACTAGGTGGGGTCGGTTATATGAATCAAACGACGCCATTGAGTTCTGTCATGTATCATGTTTACAGAGAGACTGTTTACATGTAGATCTCGTTTGACCACCTCATGGATGGTCTTCTTAGGTCTTCCTCTGCCTTTCACCCATTGTCCATCTTCCATTTCATCCACCCTCCTAATTGGGTGTTTTGTCGGTCTTCTTCTCACATGTCCAAACCACCTAAGACGCGATTCTACCATCTTTTCCACAATGGGTGCTACTCCAACTCTCTCCCTTATATCTTCATTTCTTATTTTATCCAATCGCGTATGACCACTCATTCATCTCAACATCTTCATCTCTGCCACACTCAACTTATGTCCGTGGTCCCCTTTGGCCGTCCAACACTCAGTACCATAAAGCATAGCCAGTCTTATAGCAGTGCGACAGAATTTACCTTTAAGTTTTAAAGGCACTTTTTTGTCGCATATAAAACCAGATGCACTCCGCCATTTTGACCAACCTGCTTGGATCGTATGATTTACATCCTGTTCAATCTCTCCATTATCCTGTATGATGCACCCAAGATACTTAAAACTTTTAACTTTTCGTATGATGTTTTCTCCAATCTTTACCTCTATATTAGGGTTTTCCATTCTCAGACCGAACTTACATTCCATATATTCCGTCTTGCTACGGCTTATGCGCAAACCATACACTTCTAGAGCTTCTCTTCATAAGTCAAACTTCTTATTTAGGTCTTCCATTGCCTCTCCCATAAGGACGATATCATTGACAAAAAGTATGCACCATGGCACAGGCTCTTGGATGTGCTCTGTGAGTACTTCCAAGACTAATGTGAAAAGGTATGAACTTAAAGATGATCCCTGGTGTAATCCTATACCAATAGGAAATTTCTCTGTCGCACCACCTTAAGTCTTCACACTAGTTGTGGTCCCATCATACATGTCTTTAATTGTATGAATATATGCGATCCTTACTCTCCTCTTTTCTAAAACCTTCCATAAAACCTCCTTTGGCACCCTATCGTACGCTTTTTCCAAATCAATAAACACCATATGCAGATCTCTTTTATTACTATGATACCTCTCCATCATCCTTCTTAACAGGTATATCGCTTCGGTGGTGGATTTGTCTGGCATAAATCCAAATTGGTTCTCTGTTACTTGTGTCTCTTTTCTCAACCTCCGTTCTATCACCCTTTCCCATAACTTCATGGTATGGCTCATGAACTTGATCCCTCTATAGTTTTCGCAACTTTGTATATCCCCCTTATTCTAGTAGATAGGTATCAAGGTACTCTTTCTCCACTCATCAGACATCTTTTTTTACCTTAAAATCTCATTAAAAAGCTTGGTTAATCAGTTGATGCGCCCTTCCAAACCTCAATCAGGATATTATTAGGTCCTACTGTCCTGCCATTTTTCATCTTCTTTAGAGCCTCTTTTACCTCGAAGTCTCGAATTTTTCGATAGTAGTCAAAGTTTTGATCTTCTTCCTTTGTGCATAACCGACCAAGGCTCGGAAGAGTCTTATGTCCTTCACTAAATAACTCGTAGAAGTAGCTCTTCCACCTTTCATTTATCTTCTTCTCTTGAGCCAGCACCTCTCCATCTTTATCCTTTATGCACTTAACCTATCCAAATATCTTGTTCTTCTTTCACGGCTCTTTGCGATTTTATATATACCTTTTTCTCCTTCTTTCGTGCCCAAATACTAGTAAAGACTCTTATATGCTCTTGTTCTTGCTTCACTTACAACCACTTTTATCTCTTTCTTAGCCGCCTTATATTTTTTCCAATTATCTGCATTGCAATATAAATACCACTCTTTAAAGCACTCTCTTTTTATCTTTATCTTTCCTTGTACACTTGCATTTCACCACGAGGACTCCTTGTCTCTTGGTCCTATTCCTTTAGATTTACCAAAACTTTCTTTTGTTGTTCTTCTAATAACTTTTGCCATCTCCCTCCACATTTCTTCCGTGCTTCCATTTCCGTCCTACTTTGCCTCTTTTTCTACCGGTCTTAGGAAGCTTCTTTATTCCTCACCTTTCATCCGCCATCACTTTGTCCTTAGATTTTTCGTATGATGTCTTTTCCTTAACTTTTTTTCAACAAGTGATTGAAATTTTTGGAGACATGAATTGAAATTTTAATAATATTTTTTTAATAAATAAAAATATTTTAATAAATAATTTTATTTTATCTTTATATTTATCTTAAATCTATAATTTTAAAAC
>NC_029785.2:8038325-8047964 GCF_000816755.2 Arachis ipaensis
AGACATAACTCTATATACTTTATACTAAATATAATATGAAGACTTATTTTAATCTTTATCTTTCAATTTCTGTCAGTGTCTCAATCTTCCTTCCAACAAATGCAATCAAATAAGTGTTTAGGAATAGAAATACCAACAATATAAAGATATGTGATACAAATCAATTAATTAACAGCATATCAATAAATTTTAAAAATTGACAACTTTCTACAGTATTAAATATAATAGTTCATATTTCACTTGCATTAACAACATTGTCTCAATGCATTAATAATATAGGTTTTTGCAAAGAGAATACAGTATAGAGAATACATACGTTAATAAAATATACTAATAGCTGTGTGTGGAACTATGTAATAAACTAAATGGACTTTAAAAATAGTCCTTTACCATTCTTAGTTCAATTAGAAATAATAAAACAATTTAATTAGTTCAAATAATATAAGCACTCATAGAACATGATTAGTTATATGGAAACTATAAGAATACTTTTAAAAACTATTTAGAATGAATATGAAACAAATAAATAGTAAAAAAGAAGGCACAAGATGCAATGGCATACAATGCTGAAGATGAAAATATAGGAAACTTAAACAAAAATTTTAACAATAGTAAAGAAAAAACTCACATGTAAAATACTATGTTATGGCCAATTTGGTACAAAAAAAAGGGCACAAATAAAAAAAACATAATAATAAAGAATCTATTTCATATAATTGATGATATAAATTAAAGTAAATTAGCAATTTTGTCTCTGAATTATCAGAATGTTGACAAAAATGACTTCAATTTTTGTTAACGACAAAAATATTTATTAAATATTAAAAAATGCTACAAAAATGCCAAATCGTAGAAAAAACTATTCCGTTAACAGAATTGATTAAGGTGTCAAACGAATTCTATTATACCTTTTTTCTCCTTTTTCTTCTTCTTTGTTCTCCCTCACTTCCCAAAGCAACCGCAACAACAATAAATAGTATCTGAGTCACTTCCTCCCTTCCTTAAACCTCTCCGGGGCAGCCGCAAGAACAACAACAACAGATCTTAATCACTTTTCCAAAATTGCAACAACGGCAACATCATCTTCTTCTTTCTCACTGAAGCCGTTATAACAACAACAACAACATTCTATTGAAGAAACATAAAAGGTGTCACCACCTTTAACCACCTCTCTTCTCCTACTTTGTCACCATCTCCCCACACACACAAACTCAAAATTTCCATTTTTATTCTTATGAACCCCAAAATTGAAGAAACAGAAAATTGTGACATTATTTTTAAAATTGATTCTCATCACAATTTTTGCTTCTCCAAATTTTTCATCATTGCTTCTCATTTTTCGCATCAATCCATTAACAACGCATTCTGAAAGCCTCAAAGGAGAGCTGATTCAAAGTGAGAGATAGAGCCATAGAGGATGCAAAGCAAAACGGAGAGAGAGAGTTGTCTGAATGACGATTTTGAAATAAAGTTCAACATTGAGGACGAAAGGGCGTTTGCTTAATAAAGCAGGTAGGCTTTGTTTAATTTAATCAGTTCTTTTATCAATCCCTATCTATCAGATGCAAGTGTCGCTTCTACTAGCTTATGCAAATGAGAAAATAAATTTCTTGATAAGACAATTTCTTTGGAAAGGGAGTGCGAAAGGGCAGGGACTCTCCTTAGTAAACTGGAATCAGATTGTGACTCCCAAGAAGGTAGGTGGGCTGGTATTAGAGACTCCTATTGTGTGAACTATGCTTTACTTGGTAAGTTCATCTGACAGATTTTTCACTACAAAGACAAGCTATGGGTCCAGCTTCTAATAGGTAAATACATGAAGAACTCGGTGGATCTCATCCAAAACGATAAGAATGTTTCTAATGTATGGCGTGGTATTGTGAAGGCTTACTCTCAGATTAAGAAAAGGGTTTATGTGGTGCTACGAAGATCTTTAGCCGTCTTTGTGGCATGACCATTGGAGCCCAATTGACAAGATTGGAGGTACTCTTCCTTATATCCACATTTCCAAGTTGCTCTTTACTATTGCGGATGCCTGTGATGGTAATTCATGTGATGGTAATTCATGGAGACTAGATCACTTGATATCACCTATACCAGAAGATGTTAGAGATATGATCTTGAGTTTACCCCACCCAAACATTGTAATGATGTCCATGGTTGGTATTGGAATCCAAATAATCATAGGGAGTATAGCACCAAAACTGGATACCTCTGGTTTGCTCAAAAAAAGTTTCAATGGAATGATAGGATTGATTGATATTGGTTGTGAAAATTAAAGATTCCGAAAAAGTTTAAGATGCTTATTTGGCTGGCACTCAATGAGGCCCTCCCAATTGCTGTTTTTCGTTTTAGAAGAGGTCTTATTGATTCTGATGTTTGTCCTCGATGTAACATGACTTAAGAATCGGTGCTTCAGTGTCTTAGGGAGTGTGAGGCTGCCAAAGCAATTTGGAACCTATTGGATTTGGAGTATCTTGTTCTTCGAAGAGAGGACAATTTTTATGAGTGGTTCAGTGATGCGTGAGCATCTTATACCCTTTTCCCCTTTATTTTCTAGTTGTTTTAAGATAGATTTTATTAAGTTTTATTATATTTTATTACAAAAATCCTCTTTGGATGCTACTTTGAGTTCTTTTAGTATTTTTATGATTTCAGGCGAAATTCGGAAGAATTTGGCAGAGTTTTGTGCAAGAACAAAGAAATGATAGTGAGTTGCTGTCAATCTTGATCTCTTTGCATTCCAACGAGCATAACTTTAGCTACAAAGATCCAATTGATGCGTTTTTAATGGCGTTGGAAAGCCAACTTTCAGAGCTTTCCAACGATATATAATACTCTATACTTTACTTCTGGAATCACTGCCAAATCTGGCGCTAAACGCCGAGCCTGGCATTTAGTGCCTAAGAGGGACAGAACCAGTGCCAGAACTTCCCCCTCCCGGTGCTGAACGCCCATTTTGGCACTAAACGTCAGTAGTACGGGTCCAACCTCACTCATGGAACATCTTTAGTTGGATTTAGCTCTTAATTGTTATCTTATCTTTTATTTCTGTAATTTTTATTTACAAAAAAAATATTTTAGGTTTAGAATTCAAGTTTCAAATCAAAAGATTTGATTTGATCTATATTTGATTTTATTTTGATTTAGTTTGAATTTGAATTCTAGGTATAGTTTTAGAAGTTTTTTACTATAAATAGGGGAATTCCTTCCTCCCTAGAGAACACACTCGATCTCTCCTCTGGGAAGGGGACTCCTCACTTCCGCATTTTCACATTTTTCTGTAAGTATGAGCAACTAAGCCTCCTGGTTAAGGTTAGGAGCTCTGTTTATTTCTATGAATTAGAACTATTATTCTTCTATTTTAATTAATGTTTTGATTCAATTATAAGGATTGTTTTTATTCTTAATCTTATGAATTGGGTGGAACGAGAGTATGACCCTTTTCTACTTGAGTTCTTGTGATTCTTGAGAGAGTTATCTCTCTTGAACTACAGCTTGAAAATAAATTCCTCCTAAATTGCTAATTACATGAACTAATTGAGATATGTGATATAAAATCTTGTGAGCTTTGGGTAATTATGATTTTTGTGGCGCTAAACTAGTTTTCTAAACTTCACCCTCTAATATGAGTTAAGTGACCACAAGAGTGGCAGTTGATGAAGGTTAGAAGAGGCTAAATCACTAAGAGATTATGGTTTAGACACTCATAGTTTGCCATAGAATGAATCATTCATTGTTAAAATAGTTGGTAAGACGTTTTAATCTGGAAAGATAAACATCTCTGAAGACTTAACTGTTTTCTCATATTGTTTTCACACTAAATTCATTATTTGCTTTCTTTACTCTTATTTTATTGTTTAATGCTTTTAAAAACCACCAAACAATCTTTTTTGCCTGCCTGACTAAGCTAGTCATTCAACCATTGTTGCTCAATTCATCAATCCTTGTGGGATCGATCCTCACTCACCTGAGGTATTACTTGGATGATTCGGTGCACTACTTGCCGGTTAAGTTGTGGATATTCCAAAAATTCGCACCAAGTTTTTGGGGTCGTTGCTAGGGATTGACTGTGATTGACAACTGTTAGTTGTTTGATTGCTTATATTAGGCATTTTCAGTTTTTGATTTCTTTTTATTTTTGTTTTGCTTTTTAAAATTTTTGAAAATTTAATTCTTATTTTAGTTAAAATTTTTCCTTAATTTTTGAAATTAAGTTTGGTGTCCCTAGTTATTTTATTTTCTTCTCCATTTATTTTCTTATAAATTTCGAAAAAAAAGAATCTCTGTTCTTTCTTCTTTACTTTTGTTTACCACATGGTGCGTTTAATTTTCTTTAGTGTTTTGTGCTGAGGAACAATAATGGAGAGGGATCACATGGGTTACTACTCACACCCAAGGAATGATTCAAATTACTATGGATGGAGGAATTATCCAGACTTTGGTTGGGAAAGTCAAGACCAAAGAAACTTCAGTGCTCCATATTCCATCTATCAAGAACCACCATCTTCTCACTCATATCAAGAACCACCATCTCCATATTCATACCAAGAACCACCACCTCTCTATCCATACCAAGAACCATGCTCCTTTTACTCATATCAAGAGCCACCATCTCATTATTTATATCAAGAATCATCATCTCCTTATTCATATCAAGAACTACCAGCTTTAGAGCTTACCATAAAAGAATTAAGGGATGCCACTCAAAGTTGCATACATGATATGAGAATAAGTGTCAAAAATATAGAGGGGTATGTGGAGGTGATTATCAAGCATTGGGCAGTGACAGAGAATGCCAGGGAGGGCGCTGAACACCCAGGAGTAGAGCTAGGAAGGGCGCTGAATGCCCATGAAAAATTAGAGAATGCCCCCTCAAGGCATCCAGATAACTCTTTTCCGATCTCTCTTGATACACATCCTGCTTTACTCAAGGCTCCCGAATACAAGCCTAAGTGGCTCATGCCATACCCTCAAAGGGTACAAGAGGTGGCACAAGAACATGCAAAGTCCCTCTCAAAAGAATCATTGCAGACTCATACAAAAAGTGAGGGAATCATTTAAAGGAGTTCATCCTCGAGTGAATAAAAAAGCTACATAGGGGTTAATTTAATTGAATCATCAATCCAAGAAGTTCTTGATGAAGGGGTCCTTCCAAACACTGTACAACACTCAAGCCCTGAAAGAGAAGAAGAGTTAGAAGTACAAGAGCAAGAAAAAGAGGCCCCTGTACCAAGTGAAACCCCAATGAAGAAGGAGGTTGTAAGGGAGAAAAACATTTATGGGAATTTACACTCCAATGAATCAGAGAGTGGCATAGAGGGTGAGTTCATTGAACCACCAATTCAAGAGGTTCTTGACGAAGGGTACACTCCATCCATCACACAACACCCAAGTCCTGAATTCAGAGTGGTAAAAGATAATCAAAGAAAGCATTGAAAATGGGATTGTGACCAAGGAACAAAAGACCACATCTATAAAAGAAAGAAAATCAACAAAAAGCAATCCAACCCTTACCGCAACAAGCACTGTGAATCAAGTTGACAACAACAAAAGAAATTAAAGCTTGTTAGGAGGAATTCAAATCTGAGAGCACTAATCTTCTCCTTTTTTCTCTTGGAGTCATTTCTTTCAACCGACTGAAAGAAGAGGAAGAAAATTCAACAATCAAGTGTCAAGCTAATGACATTAAAGTAGCGCTTGTTGGGAGACAACCCAACCATAAGTATCCTTAAGTTAATTTCTGTTTTATTTCAGTTTTATTTTAGTTTGATTCTTATTTTTCATTGATTCTCATAGTTTTCCTAGGTTTAATCTAGTTTGTGATCATGTACAGTACTTAGAACAGGGACAGGATGACTCAGAAGGAAAAACAGAACGCTCTTGAGCAAGAAGGCTCTGGCGCTAAACGCCCAGCCTGGCGTTTAGCGCCAGAGAGGAGGCAAGCAGTCCTGGCATTTAACGCCAAAAGAGGACCAAGTGAGTATGGGCGTTTAACGTCCAAAATAGGTGTTCCCTTCCAAATTCTATCCCCTTCGGGCATTTCACGCCCATAATGAGCGTTTAACGCCACCAAGGGGTCATCCAAAAAAAAAGTTTTAAATTTAAGTTTTTCTTCCCCCTCTATCACTCTTATCTTCTTTTGTATTATTTTTACTCATCCATGTGCTCTTCATGTCCCTCCCCATTTCAGTTTTCTTTACTTGAGGACAACCAAACTTTTAAGTATGGTAGAGCGAGCTCTTGGGTTATATTATCATCAATGACACCAAAGGGAGGTGAATCATCTTCATGGAAGAGCACAGCCTGAGGAGGGAGCAGCAGCCACCATGATTGAGGTGGTTGAGTTTCATTATCCCTTGCCTTATCTTATCTTCTGTTTTTCCAATATTTTTAGCTTATTTCCTATTTTCTGTTCTAACTTTTGCATGATCACTAGTAGGATGTCCTTGTTTTCTAGTTTAGTTCTTTATTTAGTTATTTTATGTTTATTTTGAAAGATGTCTCATGTATTACTTACTAAACTTAAACAAAACTCTAAAGAAAAAGAAGTAGTAAAAATGCATGAGATTTTGGGTTATATATTTCGTGATTCTAGTTACTTTGAAATGGAGGCACCATCTCTATTCTGAATATATAAATTAACTGTGCATATTTGATATTGGAGTTGAGTATATTGGTTCTCGAGGAACAAGAACTTAGAGAAATATTATTGATTCTCTAAATTAAGAAAAAAAGATTGATTCTTGAAGTAAAACAAATAGTAAAAGAATGGAGATATAAAGAAAAATCAAAAGAAAATGCCCAAGTCTTTGAGCATCAATGGGTAGGAGGGTCAAAATTGATCTAAAGCTCAAAAGAGTGCTTTTTCCTAACCATATGCTTGTGGTGTGAAAGTGTCAAGTAACCCTTGAGACTTAATACTTAAAGTTGTAACTCATTGCTGTTATAGAGTATGTCTAAGGCTCTGAGTACCACTGTCTGGGAGAAGTAAAAAGAAAAATTCGAAACTAAAGAGTTTCCCAGTTAAGTGCTTGTGGTGTTCTTGTTTCAAGTTAAGCTTGAAGACAAAATACTTAGAGTCATGGCTAGGCTAAAGGTGCAAAGCACCAAAGAAAAGAAAGAAAAAGCTATGTTCAAGGATCAATTAGAGCCTAAAGAAGAGAATTCATAATATCATCCGAGTTCTAGTTCTTGAGGGCATCAACACTTCTGAGCTTCAAAGGATAGTGAGATGCCGAAGCTATTCAGATTAGAGTATCATTAGCCCCACTCAATAACTAGACCTGAGCTTAAATGACAACTCAAGTCTCAGATATTTTCTCTTCTTGGTCCTATATTATTTTGGTTGCTTGAGGACAAGCAACAATTTAATTTTGGTGTTGTGATGTGTGAGTATCTTATACCCTTTTTCCCTTCATTTTCTAGTTATTTTTAGATAGATTTTATTAAATTTTATTATATTTTAGTGTAAAAATCCTCTTTGGATGCTACTTTAAGTTCTTTTGGTGTTTTTATGATTTCAGGTGAAATTTGGGTGAATTTGGCAGAGTTTTGTGCAAGAACAAAGAAAGGATAGTGAGATGCTGTCAATCCTGACCTCCTTACATTCCAACGGGCATAACTTGAGTTACAGAGGTCAAATTGATGCTGTTTTAATGTCGTTGGAAAGTCAACTTTCAGAGCTTTCCAATGATATATAATACTTTATACTTTTCTTCTAGAATCATTGCCAAATCTGGTGCTAAATGCCGATCCTGGCGTTTAGCACCCAAGAGGGACAGAACCATCGCTAGAACTTCCCCCTCTCGGTGCTGAACGTCCACCAAAACGCCAGGATTGCCCACTCTCAGCGGTGAACCCCATTTTGGCACTAAACAGCAGTAGTACGGGTCCAACCTCACTCATAGAGCATCTTTAGTTGGATTTAGCTCTTAATTGTTATCTTATCTTTTATTTCTGTAATTTTTATTTACAAACAAAATCTTTTAGGTTTAGAATTCAAGTTTCAAATCAAAAGATTTGATTTGATCTAGATTTGATTTTATTTTGATTTAGTTTGAATTTGAATTCTAGATTTAGTTTTAGAAGTTTTTTTTACTATAAATAGGGGACTTCCTTCCTCCCTAGAGAACACACTCGATCTCTCCTCTGGGAGGGGGACTCTTCACTTCTGCATTTTCATATTTTTCTGTAAGTATGAGCAACTAAACCTCCTGGTTAAGGTTAGGAGCTTTGTTTATTTCTATGGATTAGAACTATTATTCTTCTATTTTAATTAATGTTTTGATTCAATTCTAAAGATTGTTTTCGTTCTTAATCTTATGAATTGGGTGGAACGAGAGTATGACCCTTTTCTACTTGAGTTTTTGTGATTTTTGAGGGAGTTATCTCGCTTGAACTACAGCTTGAAAACAAATAATTCCTCCTAAATTGCTAATTACATGAACTAATTGAGATATGTGATATAAAATCCTGTTAGCTTTGGGTAATTATGGTTTTTGTAGCGCTAAACTAGTTTTCTAAACTTCACCCTCTAATCTGAGTTATGTGACCACGAGAGTGGCGGTTGATGAAGGTTAGAGGAGGCTAAATCACTAAGAGATTATAGTTTAGACACTTATGGTTTGCCATATAATGAATCATTCATTGTTAAAATAGTTGGTAAGACGTTTTAATCCGAAAAGATAAACATTTCTAAAACCTTAACTGTTTTCTCATTTTGTTTTCACACTAAATTCATTATTTGCTTTCTTTACTCTTATTTTATTGTTTAATGCTTTTAAAAACCACTAAACAATCTTTTTTGCCTGCTTGACTAAGCCAGTCATTCGATCATTGTTGCTCAATCCATTAATTCTCGTGGGATCGATCCTCACTTACCTGAGGTATTACTTGGACGATCCGGCGCACTTGCCGGTTAAGTTACGGATATTCCAAAAATTCGCACCATTCAGGAATAATTTGGAGTGTCTTGGTTGCTTTGGGACTCTTCCTGTTTGGTCCATAAAGAGGTGCGAGCTCTTTGTGGTTTGACATGGCCTAGTCTTAGCTTGGGAGTGTGGTTTTCGACAGGTTATTTGTGAAACAGATAGTTTAGATGTCTTCCTTCTTCTAGGTGGTATTTGAAATTCTGATAATGCTTGTGACATCGATCTTTTAAACAAAATCCAAGACCTGCTAATTCGACATTGGAATGTTCAGTTTGATCTTATCAAGTGTGATGCTAATAGCGCCGTTGATTGGCTAACCAAACCTAGTGCAAAGGATAACAGAGATTACTTGGTGTGGTTAGAGTTTGGGGAGACGCCAGACCATCTCTTTTAGAGAGACATTGCTAAACTTTTTTAACTTTTTTTCTCTTATTGTCTTTTAGTTCTTGTTTAATTTTTTTAAACACCAAAAAGTAGAAATTATTTTTGTCAACGTTCTAATGATTCGGATGCAGAATTAATAATTTATCCTATAAATTATTTCAAAAAAAATGATAGTAACATTTAAATCTAGAATAAATTTTATTCAATTAGATTGATTAGTTTTGTTGGTTTATGTGTAAAAAATAGATATTAGTTTAAATAAAAAGAATTTTAATTTGATAAATATATAGAAAATTTTAATAAGAATAAGAAGAAATTAATT
>NC_029785.2:8047986-8066511 GCF_000816755.2 Arachis ipaensis
TAAATTCTAAAAGAAAACATGAAACTTTATTTTAATAAATTTGATTTAAAAATTAATTTTTGGTATGAATGTATAGAATTATAGATAGATAGATTAAAAAAAAAAAGCTTATAATAACTAATAAATTAATAAATCCTAAAAAGTTTTACTTCATTACGAGATTTTTTATTTCAAGAAGGCAAGAATTAGGGGTGTATATGGCTCTGCCTGACTCGAAGGTTTAGTCCGAACTCGAGTATTTTAGGGACTAATTTAGTGTGATTTTATCGGATTTAAGGTCGGATAAAAATCTCAAAAATAGACTCGGTTATTATTTAGGGTCGAATCTAGATTAAAGCGAATTCTATGTTATATAAATTATAAGTTTATTGTTTTATTTTTAATCATATTTAGTAAAATTAAAAAATAAATAAAAAAACATGAAATTAGAATTTATAGACAAATTTAAATTTAAATATGGATATTAACTTTTCGGTAACAAGTATATTTTTTTTTATAAATAAGTGTATCATATTTTTTTGACATAAAATTTATCAAAATTCGAACTTCATCGATTTAGACCTGATTTTAGTATGATCCAAAATAATATGATTTGGTCGAGTTTAAGACCAAATAAAATATAAAAAATATACCCAATTATTAATTGAGAAATTCTTCACGTACAAGCATTTTTTTATACAAGTCTTTACAAGTCATTTATATTAACACGTTTCGAACTGTTTTCACTGCACCTCTTTCTTCTTTTTGCTGCACGTTCTTCTTCCTCTTTCTTTTTTTTTTTTCGTTTCTTGCCTTCTCTTTCTCCTTCTTCAACCGTTACTACACCGTTTCACTGCACATTCTTCTTCTTCTTGCTGCACATTCTTCTTCCTCTTCTTCTTCTTCTTTTCTTTCGTTGCTTGCCTTCTCTTTCTCCTTCTTCATTTACGTTCTTTTCTCCCTGTTTTCTTTTTTCGTTATTCTCAATTTCTATTGTTTTTTGACATCAAGCTCTGAAATCGTTTTTGAAGAAGAAGCAGCAGAAGATGAGGAGGAGAAAGAGTTCTGAATTATGCATAAGGTGTACTTCAACGAATTTTGGGTGTATTTCTTAAATCCTTTGGATGTATTTCTGTAATTATTTGGGTGTATTTCTGAAGTTCCATTATCTTCAAAACGATTTCAAAACTTGATTTCAAAAACTATGAAAATCGAAAAAAAACGAAAAAGAAGAGGAAGAAGAGGAAGAGTTCATAATACATGGTGAGTGTAGCGCTTTGAAAACAGAAAACGGTTGAATAACGCATTAAAAGGCCCGTATGTGTACCAACTTGTAAGACTTATATATCAAAAAGACCCCTATGTGTAATAACTTGTAAGACTTGTAAGTCAAAAATACTTGTATGTGTAATATGGCTCTTATTAATTTATTATGTAGAGCCGAATCCAAAATAAGACTAACCAAACTTCACCGGGCCATATACACGCGTAACAAGAACAAACCAAAGCAAGCTCCAAACTCCAAAGTCCTAACACTTGTAATTGTATTTGTGTGCGCCGTGCAAATTGCAAAACCCTACCTGAACCCTCTCAAGTTTCCACACTCACATTGATTCCACCAAACAACAATGTCTCTCAGCATTCTCCGATCGCGATCCATTTCCATCGCAGCCACCCGCCTCCTCTGCACAGCCAGTTCTGCCCCCGCTTCCGCTTCGGAGTCGGCTCCGCCACCGGAGGCCGAGCCACGCCGCCCCGGTGGCTTCCTCAAGTTCGCCGTCGGAAGCATACTCACCGGTGCCATCGCCACTGCCGGTTACGCATCTTACGGTTAGATTTCTCCCTCTTTCTCGCTTTACTTCTTTAGCGTTCTAAAGCGAGTTGTTTTTTATGTTCTATCTGTTGGCGTTGCTATTGAATCAATTTAACTCGGAAATGATAAAAAAAACAAAAACTAAATGTGCCTAATGTACTGTTGTCATTGAATAAAGTTGATATGGAAATTATTCAAAGTGGAGGTTTATGTTTTTTAATGCTGTTACTTCTTTTCTGAATATCAATCTTGGAACTTATTTTGATGTAATCTTTACGTAGATTTGAATTAGTTTGGTTATTGTTCATTGAATTATCTGTTCTTTAATAAATTTGGAGGCTTGGAGCAACTGTTTTATGCGCTTAGGACAGCTATTTGATCAAATCGATATGGAATGATAAATTTATTCCTTTTGTTTTATACATGCTTAGTGTTTTTATTGAACAAGGGCATGAGTCTTGGCGTAACAATAAGCTAGCTGCCTAGTGAGTAGTGACACGAAGATCATAAATTTAAATCTTACAAACAGCATAATTTTCTTGCAGGACCATGTAAGAACCTTGTGTGCATTGATCCTCCTTTATAGTGTTGCTATTGATCCAAATTCCAAAGTGATTTTGAATTGAGCGAAAATGAAGATTTGCTTTAATTTGTATTGGTTCTGCTCTTAAATCATTTGAAATTCCTTCTGCAGCTTACAGTTTGAATGAGATAGAAGAAAAAACTAAGTCTTTCCGTGAGTCAGTGAAGAAGAGTCCAGGTGATGGAGCTACTTCACTTGATGTGAGTATTAAGTATTTCTCCACCCTCCTTAACATTCAATCTCTTGCTCTAATTCTTTGTTTCACGGTTTTTTTTGGGAACTATTGATTCATAAATTTATTTCAAATGATATTCAGGGTTGATTAGTTGAGTATATGAAACAACTCTTGGAATGTCGCCGTTCTTGTTTGATGTTGAGAATTTGGGATCAATCGAATGTAAAAAATGTATTCACCATTTTAACAACTTTCTGCTTGGGTTCTATATGTATTTTTCTACTTGTTGTAGAAGTAAAGTTTAGCTATAACAGATTAAAGATTATATTATTTTAGTACTTGAAATGGCAATCTTTTTAATACCTGATGACACTAAACATTGATCCATTTCGGTTTAAGCACCACATGATTGATCTTGTTCCTACGGATTTTGGGGAAAAAATGTGATTGAGATTGACTGGCTATTATTCTTGGTTTTGGTTTAGTAGATTGTGCTTGAAGTTTTTCCCATTATATTGAGTTGGAGGACTAACATGATTATGCTAGTAACTCAGTAATTGCCTGGTCCATTAGGATCTTTCATTGCCAATCTTACACTTTTACATAGCTTTTGGTTCCATTCTTTTTGAAAAGATAAATTACAATTATCTCTTCACTTCAGTCTTTCTTTATAGGCCAGAAGAATCACGTTAGGGATAACATGTTCTTGTGTATATGTTTCTGCAGAAATTTCAAGGGTTGCTATACTCTGCAGCAATGACAGGTTTTCCCTCAACCTCAAGCTATATGATGTTTGCATCTTGCGTTATATATGTGTGCTGCTTCTTTAAAAGAATTATCTGTCTTCTACTTTCTTCATATGATTGATTTGGATGATTTCTATAGTTAGTTTTGGTGGTTCTTCAAGTAGCCCTGTTTCTTTTTTTATCCATGAACTGAAAATAATGCTTAAATATAAGTCTCTGGGTTTTTGTGGACCTAGTTGTAGAATAATTAGCTGCAACAGATGCTTTAGTGATGTAATTGATGGTAACACACTAACACATAATTGATGGTTGAGTTCCATCACAAACCCCTACTATTTTGTTCATAGTAAGGACCTTGAAAAAAGGGCAGCCCAGTGCACAAGCATCCTGCGTTAACGCAGGGTCCAGGGAAGGGCCGCACTCAAAGGGTGTAATGTACGCAATCTAACCTGATGTTTATTCATAGTAAGGACCTAATTAATTTTTTTTATCTAGTATGGAGATATATGCATGCGTCTTTTATGTGTGTGGCCTGACGAGATTGGTAGGGAACTTGATTTTAGGCTCTAGTGAGAACAACAATAAAAGGCTCCAATGAGAAAAGTCAATTGGATAGAAGATTGTCCAATTAATAATGGAAGAAGACCATTATACATATAAAAAAATGAAAAAGAAAAAGGGAATACCATTATGAAAATTTTAAGTCCTTTTATTGAGCAGATTGTGTGAGTGGTCTATGTATCCAATTCCCCTTTGTTGGATGAGACTTTGTTGTTGTTGTTAATGTGATATGGTACGAGGACATTCTTTTAGCCACCTGACCAACCGAAAAGATTACCCTCTTGATCAAATAATAAATTCAATTGATTAGATACGAAGGGCTTAAAGAAGGAGGCAGTAGAGAGTAGGTATGAAAGGCAACTAAAACATTGAAATTGGGACAGTCAATTAGGACACGTTTGGTTAGGATTCTAGTTCTATTCTTAAGTTCAAGGGAGAAGTTTTCTTTTCTTTGCCCTTAATCTCAGTGGTAGAGAGATTAGGTTAGTGTCATTTTTCTAGTTAAAAGGTATTTGTGTAATTGGCTACTATATTTGATTATTTAATTGTTAATACTATATTCTGATGCCTAATAGAGATTCAGCTCATGGCAATTGTGATCTGCAGGGAAGATTGGTGTAGAAAAACTATTAACTTTCGGGTGCTAAAGTGCTGTGACGAGCCATACTTTATTATACTAGATGTCGGGTGGTGAAGTGCCAATAAGAGCATAAGATAGTTTTGCGAGGATGAAATTGTTGCAACGTAGGAGTTGTCATTGTACAAGAAAGATAAGATTATAATGAGTATATTCAAAATTACTGTAGTAAAGGTGGTAAAAGCATGTCTAAAGTAGTGTGGTTTGGACATGTTCAAAGGAGAGCAATAAAATCATTTGTTAGGACCATGGGCCATTAATTAGAGTTATTGAGAGACCATTTCATTTGTTTAGCAGAGTTGATCAACGGAGGATGGTGATACTTTATGGTATTGGTGAAAAGGAGGGAAATGCCTTTCATTTTGAGTAGGAGAGATAATGGATTTTATTTTTGTTTTGTTTTGGAGGGGGTGGGTGGAGCTTTCGGCTAGGACATACAAGAATAATTGAGAGGAAAAGAAATAGTTATAATGTAAATGTAATGTAATTATTTTTTAATTAAATTTAATAAATTCGCCCTACTTGCTTTCCCGTTATTTTCCCTCCTTTCCTCTCATCAAGCTAATGAGAGTGGTGGCCATTCTTACATTCCCTTCCCGATCCCTTTTCCGATATTATCTGCATCCAACAGTACTTAAATGATTAAAATGAATTTAGAGCTAAATATTTCACAATTACTTGGTTTGTACTAGAACATGATGGGTTTTGTTTTATTCATGTAATTAATTCTTCCTGGTGGTAAAAGGACTGCTATTGGTGGTGATAGTTATTAACAGCATTTGATTGTTTTATATGTAACATCTCAGTGCCTGTTAAAGCGATAGAGCTCTATTTGGATACAAGAAAGTTAGTTGAAGAACAAGTTCGGGTACGTGTACAGTTTTCTTCTATAAATGTGATTTTAGTATGAATTTTTTTTTACCATTATTTAAATAACAGTATGATCTTTTTACTGATCATTAGAGCTACACGGAGCCACATGCAGAGAAGCTTCTTCCAGATTTGTTACCTCCCGAGCAACATGCGTTTACACTTGTTCTGGATCTCAATGAGACATTGATTCATTATATATGGACGGTAAGGCTTCAACTGTAAGTCACCTTAAATGAATAATTAGACTGATTGGTAGCATATTCTTTTAGGTAACCATTTATTCTATACACGGTTACACAGATTTTTTATCTCTTCGTGACTTGCCACTGCTGCTTACTTAGGGATGTGTTGTATGAAACTGGTTTGTATTTTTGTTTGATATGTACAGCGAGAGACAGGCTGGCAGACATTTAAGAGACCTGGTGTTGATGCATTCTTGGAACATCTTGCTCACTATTATGAAATTGTCGTCTACAGCGATGAACAAAATATGGTAAGTTGATATTGTTTCTCCCTTTGATGACAGATATGTTACTTTTATGACAGATTAGTCATTTGTTGTTTCAATATATTTATTTTATTTTCCCAGTTTGTTGACACTGTCATGGAAAGGCTGGATACCAACCATTATGTACGATATAGGCTAGCAAGGACAGCTACAAAGTATCAAGATGGGAAACATTTCAGAGTATGCTTAAGTTATTATTCTTGTGTTCGCTCATATTATATCCTTGTTCTTGCTGTTCTTTACTTTATTGTCTCAAATTGTCTGTGATCTTATTGTTCTTTAATGTGCATGTTGCTTCATGATAATTAGCTGTGAATTCCCAATGTTGAAGAATAAAACCTTGAATTTTGTATGCATGTTGCTTAATGATAATGGAAGGGAATTATCTGATGCAGAGTAGAGTTGGATGAAGAGTGAAGATTGTAACTAAATTTGTGAGGAGAGTGTGCATTGCATGTGATTTTTTATTTTTTCCTACATTATAAAATGTACGATCTACACGCTTCATTAAAAGTGCTTTGATAAAAGTGACTAACATGTTTGTAAAAAAACATATATATTTTGATGTTCTTGTAACTTGTTCTTTTACTCGCCTTGCTTGGCAGGATCTTTCAAAATTAAACAGGGATCCTGCAAAAGTTCTCTATTTAAGTGGCCATGCTTTCGAAAGTTGCCTTCAACCTGAGAACTGTGTCCCAATTAAGCCATGGCAGCAGACCGATAAAGATGATACAGCTCTGTTGGATTTTATACCATTTCTTGAGTGTAAGCACTTAGTTATGATATGTTCAACCACTAACTCTAATTATCAGCACAGATGGTGTCTTATATTGCATTAGTTATTTCCTTTGTGTAGTTGTTGCCCGTAGTAGTCCAGCTGATATAAGGCAAGTGCTAGCATCTTATCAGGGATGTGATATTCCAGCTGAATTCATTAGACGTTCCAAAGATCACCAAAGGTAATATTTGGAGTTTTCTGCATATTAAACTTAGCGAGATCAAAGATGGGTATTGTTTCTTTATATTTGTTTGGTATAATTATTGTCTGATTTCCTAGGTAATGTGTGTGTTGTGTTGTAAACTGACTTGTTGGATCTTGCTTCATGTACTAATACCGGTCTTGCATTTTTTTTTCTTTTTCTCTCGCATCCACCATATACATATACAAGTATATAGCGTAGGTTGAGTTGGAGAAACTAGCTAGAAATTAGAATTAGTCATAATGGAGGTTTTTCCCGTGTTTACACCTATTTCATCTATGAACTTGTTTGTACTGTACTAGTCTGTAATCTGCACTGGGTGTTTCTATCTTCAAATCAGATTATTTCTGTGCAGGTAGTTTGACACTAAGTTCTCTCATGTAAACTATATTCCCATTAGTCCAATAGACTCCGGATATTGATAGTTCATGCCAGAATGTTCCTTCGATGGATGGATCACTTTTCGGTGATTGAAGGATTCTATTTATGTACATGATTTTGCAAGTTCATTGATCCTGTCATTAACTCCCTGTTTTTTTCCTGAACGTTTCCAATGATGCAGGAAAATGCAAGAGCAGAAAGGTCGAGGTCGCTTCTGGAAAAATTGATCTCAGGATTAACGTAAAAATGGAAAAATGATTGCGCTTCCTCATTGCTGCAAGATGAGAATATTTTTAGTTTCATTGCAAGTTGATGATAATGATGAGTGATTACATTGTAATTGATTTTAGAGAAACATTAGCCCACATGATTTTTCAATTTCTCCGTTTGCACTTTTTTCCCCTCATAAAGGGAGAGAAAAACTGTGTTGTCTCTCTCCCCCTCGAAAAAGTTCAGTGTAAAAGGGGTCTCAAAATTCTAGGAGAACCAGTAGGATTCATCTAGAGAGAAAAATGTAAATTTTTGGTTTTTTTTTCCCCAATATTTTGCCTTCTGTTGAAATTCTGTTCCTGCCCAATTTATAAATTTCAGCTAGCTTTTTGTTTGTCAAATACAGCTTGGTCGTTCATTCTTTGCTTCCAACTTTTTACTTTTGTAGTTGGGTCTTAGATTTTTAGCAAATCTAAGTGGTTGGATATCTAATGATTTTGGAGTGAAACTTACTCCTCTTATGAGTATCAGTTTTTAAAAGTGCATCAAAGATTTTTTTAATTGAACAAAACAATAAGAAAAAAAAGTAAAACAAATTTTTTTCAATTGAACAAAACAATAAAAGAAAATCCGAAAGAAAAGTAAAACAAATTTAAAAGTAAAATGATTAAAATTGGAAGGAATAACATTGAATTTAAATAAAGCAGTACTTTCGACAAGATTGAAGGATTTTGAAATCGAAAACAAAGTGCTGAATGTTAAAAGAAAACAGAAAGAATAAACTTGCTTGAAAGATAAATTTGCAATAAAATAAAGATTACAAAGAACTTAAATGAAATTTAAAAGATATGGAAGGAATCCTACATAAAAGAAAGCTCTTTACAGACTCAGAAAATCGCTGGGGATGTGAGTGTGCGAGAGTGTTTTCTGAAAACAAATTCTAACCCTTTTTTCTTAGAAACCTTCACCTATTTATAAGGGTCTTCGACCAATCAAATTCAAATATAATTCCCACGTGCATTAATCTTTGAGTAACCGTTTCCGCTCTCTTGCACAATGTGGGTAACTACCACTAATTAGCTTCACTTATCAACTTCTTCATTTCTTCGATTACTTTATTCTCCCTCGATGAGTCCTTATCCATCGAAATTCACTCCCTTGTCGATATGCCATCCTCGATAAGCCCCATGAAGCAAGTTTCTACTTCAAAGCTCATAACTTATTTATTTTTCGACTAACACGTACGGAGTTGATGGATAATAAAATTGTTTGGATGTTGATTTATACATATATGAGTTATATTGTTTGAAATGTGGAATGTTGGAATGAAATTGATACAAGGGAGTATTGGTATGTTGTGGAAGAGATGGAATGGATATGGGGTTGTTTTGGTCATAATTGATGTCGTTTTGAAATGGAAAACTTTGGGTTGGGTTGAGGTTTTTGGTAAAAATAGAGGTTTGGTACTTTTGATAAAAATTGATTTTTAACCAAACTTCGACGGGCTATAACTCGAGTTTCGAATCCTCAATTTTTGTCAAACTTATTTCAAATAAAAATTGGGTCTGTGAAGTTTATGCCGTTTAAAGAACAGACTAAAAATTATTTTTAACGAAAAAGTTATGCGCGCCAGAAGTTTACTGTGTAAAAGAGAATTCTGCAGGACTTAACAGCTTTTTAACACTTTTGAGGGGTATGCGTATGCAAACACATACGCGACGCGGACTCTGGGCTCTGCCCAGACGTCCCCCGTACGCGGGCGTGTGCATGCGTACGCAGAATGTGAGAATTTATAGGCTCGCATACGCGGGCAGTGCCAAACGATGCGGGAAGTTTTCCCTGCCCAAGGGGCTCGCATACGCGGACAACTGTTGCATACGCAAGAATGGCAAATGACACCTCCGTGTACGCGAAACATGGCATGCATACGCGAAATCCATGTTTTGGCCAAATGTGATATTTTTGGATGTTTAACCAAATCTCTAGTTTTTCAAACATTTTTTTCCTTGTTTAAGGTCTGTTAGTGAGCCTTTAAATCTTAGAATGAGGTTGAGTCTGTTAAATAAGTTGGGGAGATATTTGGAAGGATTTTGCAAAGTGTTAGCTGAAGTAAAAAGGTGTTGGTAATGTTGAATGAGAGGAGATTGACGAGGATGATGGAAGTAATGATGATTTGTAATTAAATGAGGTATATGTGACCAGTTAAGAGGTGGTGGCATTGTCCACTTGCTCTGGGTAAGAGATGAGGAAGAAGAACAATGAGAATAATTGATTGTGATTAGCAGGATAATGATTATGATTGAAAAATGTGACGGGTACTATATTCCAAGAGTGTACTGGGCATTATATCCTTGATAGGTAGTGACTGTGACTATGATGAGGTGGATTGAAGAATGATTATGTTAAGTTACGTTTTTCGTTGTGATACTGGTTGTGTATAATCTATTATGTTTATGTTGCATCATTTTCTCTCTGTTGTAAAGTGTGTCAACCCATGAGTGTGACGGACACTATATCCCAAGAGTGTGGGAGCACTTTACCCTGGGAAGTGTGTCGGACACTATATCCCAAGTGTGGCGAGCACTATATCTCAAGAGCGTAGCAGGTGCTATATCCCAAGAGTGTGGGAATACTTTATCTCGGAAAATACGGCTGACACTATATCCCATGAGTGTGATGGGCACTATATCCCAAGAGTGTGGATGCACGTCAGAGAGACGATATCCGGGTTAGCTGTCGGATGTGTCGGGTTCTGGCAAAATAACCGACACGTGAGTTCATGGCCAGTAGGACAGGTATATATCATGTGAATTTGTATGTTTCGCTTGAGTTTGCATTGTTTTAGTTTGTTTAACTACTTTATCCCTGCTTATCTGCTACTTGTTCTACTTGCTGTAACTGCTATATATACTTGTGTTTTACTTATCTGTTTTGTATGTGTTTGCAACTGAGAGATCCCTCATGTTGGTGGAGGTGACGCTGAGGATTGTTCCACTAATGTTTCGGAGGGTTGAATGAGGCAGAAAGTGAAGTATTGAGTTAGGGTTAGATTTAGAACTTGAGTCTCCTTAGATAGATTACCGAGATTTTCTGATTTAGAATTAATCTTAAGTTTAAATATGAGTGTCGGAGTTCTAGGAATGCCTCTGGCTTTCCCATGGCCTTTTATATTAACTATGCGGGCACCTTTACCATAGTGAGAACTCCCGATTCTCATTCCATACATCTATTGTTGTCTTTCAGATGCAGGTTGGGAGACACCTCACTGAGCATCTGGAGACTTTCAAGAAGTGAAGAACTATATTTGGATTTATCGTTATAGATTGTATTTGTATACATGTATGTTCATAGTTATTCTCCGCACCTTGTATTTTGCCCTCTTAGAGGTTGCCTATGGAAAAACAAGAGTTTATAATGTAGTTTGAGTAATGTTTTGGGGTTGTATATATATATATATACTCTGGCTGGCCTTAGCTTTGTAGGTTGAGCTTAGAGCTTGATTTTACTTATCTGTTGAAACTATATATATGAAACCAAAAGGTTATCAGCCAAAAACTAAACAAAACCACATTAATTTATATTAATAATTAATTTTAAATTTTTTAAATTCAAAATTTAAAAAATTTAAAATTAATTAAGTAAACCTAATTAAAACCTATAAAAACATTCCTCTTCTCTCTCACATTAACCTATCCACCTCCAACAATCACACACAGATCTCTCCCTCTCACCAATGCTGCTGAAGCGCCGACGACTTCCATGCTCTCCGCGACGCCCTCAACAAGCGCATCCAAGACAACTGCTTCAACACCAGTGCGACCACCTTCTACCCGGTCCTGAACATCCTAACGCGCGAGAAAGCCAATTATAAAAAAACAAACGAAGGAGGGTAGCTGGCGGCGGTTTCAAACCAAAGCTTGGCTAGGCGAGCTTAAACGGGAGATTCTTGCACCGTGAAATCGAAGAAGCGCGCTGCATCAAACTCGTAATCGAGGTCGATTTCGTAAGCCACATTAACGTCATTCTCTATTTCCATGTCTTCCTCCTTCTCCTCCATCGTTGTGGTGGTTATCATCATCGTTGCCACCGCCTATTGCGATTGCGGGTTATGAACCTCCGAATAGAACTCGTTGAAGAAAATGCACGGTTGAATGTTGATAGCTACTGTTACTGTTAGCTAGTCAAGCTACTGAGTACTGAGAGGGATTTTACATTTGAATACCAAATCGCCTCATTATTCAATTTAATTAAATATTATATAATAATATAATAGTATTTTGTATTTTTTTAATTTTTATGCGTTTCGTTTCATGAAGTTTGGTTTTCTGTATAAGCTTTCTGTCTTTCCGTTTCTCATGAGCGTTTTATCTTCGGTTTCATTTTGATCGTATCCATTCTCTTTCAAGGCTTCTAGTTACAATTTTCTTCAATTATGTCATATATATATTTTTACTTTAAGAGGTCGTAGCGCCTCGCCACCTCTGATTTACGTCATAGGCATAAAGCTCTGTGTGGTAGGGTGTTACAAAGGACACCAGAACTTTGTCCTTCTTGCCTTTGAGGAGGTTGTCTTTGCCGAACTTGTTCTTCCTTATGAGCTAACGCCTTTTTCATTCTTTCTTTTTCGAATATAGCTGCAGCATCAGCATCAAATACAGCATTACATTAAGGACATAAAGACACATTTCGATCTTTTAACTTTTGTTGCATAAAAACTCCAACAATCCTTCACTGACACCAGGATACACTACCCGAACATTAGTTCGAAATCCCCAAAGCAGTATCAAAATCAAAGGAAAGACCAACCATATTGACCTCTAAAAAGAGCCCTGCAAAATTTACGCCAGCATTGAAGAGATCAAAGTCAACAATCATGTCCTTTTTGCGATCATCAAACTTCAATCTCCCTTCTATAATTGTCTCTTGAATCAGTCCCTGAAACGGACACAATTATTAGTTGAATGGCTAGTTGCTTGATGAAATTCGCAATAGGGTTTCCCCTTTTAATCTTTTTTTGATAGCAATGTTTTTCCTTCAGGCAAAACTAATTGTTTATCTTTAAGCAACACATCAAATATTTGATCATATTTTAAATATTGAAACTATATTTCTTTCCACTCTTATGTTTTGTATCATTGGATCTATCAACATTTACAATTTTCTTAAGCAAAGAGCACACATAAGGTGGACCTTTCTTTAATTCAGCCAAATCAACTTTGGGAAACTCAAAATCAGAATCCCCACTTAAGGATTCCATCTCGACGTATGAAACTTTTTCTTTTCGAGAAAAAGCCTTACTTTTCAACCTTTTCTCACTTTTAAATTTTTTTTTCTCTTTTCGAAGAATCTCTACCTGATGCACTCTTTCTGCCAAACGAGCCAAGTCAGGAATATGAACATTAAGCAATTTTCAACGCATATAAAAGCCTAAACCTATGGTGGCTATTTTAAATACTTCACTTTCAGGAAGAGATACATAACATCGACTTCGAGCATTTTTAAAACAAAGCATAAAGTCATTGATTGATTCTCCATCCTCACGTTTCAAAGCTACCAAGTCAGTGATGGTCACATCACCACACTGATTGACTCTCATTCGAGCCAACACATCATCTGTATTTTGATCTCATCGAACAACTCGAGGAGTATCTCTTTCAAAATGCATATCACCTCCCCTGTTTTTGGGCATACCCATCCCATCCTCCTGATTTATTTGCAAATTTTGATCTCCTTCATCATAATTGACAATTCAAGCAATTCTCTCCACTTATCTAGCACGGCGCTCAAATTTTAATTCATATCAGCCATCATATGGTTCAAAATTGTAGTCATCTGCTAGGTCAATAAATTGACCAAATCGTGATGACTTTCATCAATATGTTGTTGAAAAGCATCCATCGAACTAGAAGCATTCGATGTAGAACTTAATTGATAATTTCGAGAAAATTCAGAATATAATGGAGGTATTGGATTACCACCAAAATTTGATGAATTTTCAATTCTAATTGGTGGAGCATACCCACCTATTAGTGGAGTGTAACCTAGCGAAAGACCATAAGGAGGTCAACCAGCAGTTACTGGCAGTTGCATTTGCGTCACTACAATTCGTGGGCGTTGATTTCGCCCACTATTCCCAACTGGGGATTAGTACTGTTACATTCTCCCCAATCGTACTACTTTCAGCACGCAATGATATCTCCATTGGAATTGATGCAACTATAGCAACATTATCATTTGCAGATGATTCCACATTAGTATTAGAAATTTCTTCTGCCATTCGAATAATCTTGCCACTTCTAAGTTGCATGCACTAGATCATTATAAAACTTTTTAACATACGTAATTTTTAAAACTGTCTGACCGGGCGTGCCTATTTGTTTTACAATTTTTAGCAAATCTAAGTGGTTCAATATCTAATGATCTGGAAGTGAAACCTACTCCTCTTATGAGTACTAGTTTTCGAAAGTGCATCAAAGGTTCTTTCAATTGAACAAAACAATTAAAAAAATCCGAAAGAAAAGTAAAACAAATTTAAAAGTAAAATGACTGAAATTTAAAGGAATAACATTGAATTTAAATAAAGTAGTAAACTGCCTTTGGCAATATCGAAGGACTTTGAAATCGAAAACAAAGTGCTGAATCTTAAAAGAAAACAGAAAGAATAAACTTGTTTGAAAGATAAATTTGCAATAAAATAAAGATTACAAGGAACTTAAATGAAATTTAAAAGACATGAAAGGAATCCTACAGAAAAGAAAGCTCTTTGCAGACTCAGAAAATCACTGGGGATGTAAGTGTGCGAAAGTGTTTTCTAAAATCGAATTCCAACCCTTTTTTCTTCGAACCTTCACCTATTTATAAGAGTTTTCGACCAATCAAATTCAAATATAACTCCCACGTGCATTAATCTTTGAGTAATCGTTCCCGCTCTCTTGCATGATGTTGGTAACTGCCATTAATTAGCTTCACTTATCAACTTTTTCATTTATTCGATTACTTCATTCTTCCTCGATAAGTCCTTATCCATCGAAATTCACTCCCTTATCGATATGTCATCTACGATAAGCCCCATGAAGCAAGTTTCTACTTCGAAGAAATTATTTATTTTTCAACTAACAGTTACTTAAATAAATAATTTGAAAACCAAATTTATGAAATTACAATTTTTTAATACAACAGACGAAATTGTAACTTTTCTATCTCTATAAAAATTACTACAGGGTGTAGTGATTTTCAGTTGAGTGTAGCATTTTACGTGAGATTTCGTGTTGGACAGAAACCGCTACAGGTACAGCGATTTCTAAAAAAATTTTGCTGACCAGAAATTTTGCTATATAGATAAATGACTCAAAAAGTATATTTTTTTTTACACAAGAAAATAGATATTTTAAATAATGATGATAACAAGTACCTTCCAATAAAATTCTAATTCACAATAATTTTAATGATAATGCCAAAAAAATTATTGTATAGTTAGTGTTTGATATTTTATTGTGTATGATATGCTAGGTGAAAATAGAAAATAAATATGAAATATGTGTCATGTATGTTTTGTTGCTGATTTTTATTTTTGCTATTCCTACTAGAATTTCCTGGCCTCTTCCTGTATTGGGGTCTAGACCTTGCTGTATTATATAAAAAAAAATATAGCAAGCTATATAAAAATAATACCACATGTAAAAAAAAATATAATTAAAACTGAGATTCTATACCAAAATTGTGATTAAGTTAAATATTTTTATTTTATATTATTCAATGGCGTCGTTTGATTCATGTAGCCGACCCCACTTAGTGGGACAAGGCTTTGTTGTTGTTTATTCTTTTTACACTATCAGTGCATGTGGAACTAGAACAAATCCTTAATCATAATTAAATAAGATAATTAAGTTTGAAATACAATTTCATTGTTCTCTCTTCTAGATGCAGTATAATAATTACTCTTCAAATATAAATTTTGCACGGTCACGTTCTTTCCGTAAAAAAATAAACTAACTGAAAATACAATTAACTAGTATAATTTCTTAATAATCATATTACCACCCGGACTAATTTCTATATTAACAAATTGGACCACAAATGTTAGATTTTAGTATCTTGGACTCGACGATTGGTATTGCTCTTGAAGAGTGGTTTCGGGAGGTCTTAGCTGACAATGAGGCGTCTTTTGATGCAGAATTTTGGTGGGTATGAAGAAATAGGTACAATGACATATTCAATGCTTACAATCCTTGGACAGATCACAAGGTTGTTGCCTTGGCCAGAATTACCGCCAAGGACTTACAAGTTTACAAGAATCGAAACAATGCTTTTAGGTCTCTCCAAAATCGCCTGTATTGGAAACCACCGGCAGACAACAGTTTTAAAGTTAATTGTGATGCAAGCTTGTATCTGGATTCAAATTTAGCGGGATTCGGGTGTATTATTAAGAGATTCTAAGGGAGGTTGGATATCGGGTTGCTTTGGAAGTATTTCTCTCTGGTCTATTATCATATGTGAATTATTTGCTATTTAGAGGGGTTGGTTTTAGTTTGAGATTGCGGTTTGAGGGATATTATATGTGGAATGGATTGCCTTGATATTCTGCCCATCATGCATGATTTTACAAGTGGGTATTCATCTGAAGTAACAAATTTGGTTGACAAGATTTAGGAGCTTTTATTTTGTCCTTAGCATATTCATCTTGAGTGGATATCCCGGGAAGCAAATAGAGTTGCAGATTGGATGGCTAGGTATGGTTCCAAAATTAACTCTAATCATGTTATTTGGTATAAGTTTTGTGTTGATCTCTAACAAATCATCAGCTCGGATATAGGATAGTGTTTGCTTTGTTTTTTTGCATGTTTAGAATAAAATTCTAACAACCCTATGCATAAATTGCGGGTTAACTACCAAAAACGTTCCTGAATTATTCAAACGTTGACAAAAATACACCCGAATTTTATTATTGACAAAAATATCTTTAAATAATTTTAAAATACAACAAAAGTACCCAACAGTAAATATGTATTTTCAAAAAATACCTTAAAGATTGAATTTTAATGTAATTTTTTGTAAGTATGATTAAAAAAATGAGATATTATTATTCTTAAAATTTGGTAATTTTTTGCTGAGTATATATTTTTTTGTGATTTTTTAAAAGTATTATTGGTTGTTAACAAAAAAATTACAAAAATATTATATACTTAACAAAAAATCACCATTTTAAGGATAATAATATCTCATTTTTCTAATCATGCTTGCAAAAAATCGAATCAAAATTCAATCTCTAATGTATTTTTTGAGAAATACATATTTAATGTTAGATAATCTTGCAAAAAAACTAACATTAAATATGTATTTCTCAAAAAATATATTAGAGATTGAATTTTGATGTGATTTTTTGCAAACATGATTAGAAAAAATAGATATTATTATTCGTAAAATTTGGTGATTTTTTGTTAAGTATATATTGTTTTGTAATTTTTAAAAAGTATTATTGGTTGATAACAAAAAAATTATAAAAAAAATATATACTTAACGAAAAATCACCAAATTTTAAAGATAATAATATCTCAATTTTATAATCATGTTTGTAAAAAATTGTATCAAAATTCAATCTTTAAGACATTTTTTAAAAATATATATTTACTGTTGGGTATTTTTGTTGTGTTTTTAAAATTATTTAAAAGCATTTTTGTCGATAGTAAAATTTGGATGCATCTTTGTCAGCATTTGAATAATTCAGAGGCGTTTTTGGTAGTTAACCCCATAAATTACTATTGTGTGATATGGTTTATCTAAGGGTAGTATTCCTTTAGAAACTGCTATAGTCACTCGCGGTTTCTGATCAGTAAAATTTCTCTAGAAACCGGTATATTCTATATTGATTTCTACCCAACACGAATTCTACGTAAATCGTTACGTAGATTACGTTCAATTAAAAGCCACTACATCTTGTTGCGATTTTTATAATTATAGAAAAATTACAATTTCGTCCGCTATATTAAAAAAGATGTAATCTAGTAATTTTGATTTCTAAACCATTTATATATGTAACTTGTCCAAAAATTAATGTTGACAAGAAAAAAAAAAGGATAATATAAAAATATTTGGGTATGTAAAATTAGAAATAAAAACCGTTAAATGACTTGAATAAGCGAGGCATAACATAGGTTTCACCTTCAAACTGGTTCTGAAATCTGATTTAATGCTAGCAAGCAACTACAGTCTACATTGATGCCCCTTAAGAAGATAAAGAAAGATTATTAAGCAACCAAGTAGCAACTGCGCAGGTCTGTTATGAAGAAACGCTGCCAGAATGGCCCAGTACATTACAAATTTACAATCAAGCAAAGGGTCTATCTAGTGTACAGATGCAGTTTGGTACAGATTTACAGATTTTTGTTTTTATTTGGTTTAAAAGTGTATCACTAAAAGTGTTGCTTAAAGAGAAAGTGTTACCCTTAATCGTTAACTTGGCTCTGATACCAATTTTTAACTCTTTTATGTTTATAATGTGTATAGATTTGAAGATGTTGAAAATTTCTATTATTACTAGTATTTATTAGAGGGGAGTTTAGAACTATTTTTCCCTAAGGGGATTCTTCCTCAGACTATAGAATCGCCTCGGCAGCTTCCTCCTTGCTCTCCTAGCATATGAGTACTCTTAGCCTCCTGCTTTCTATTGTCTGATGATTTCTACAATTGCCTAAGCAACCTATTTATAATGGTTGGGTCTGATGGACAATTCCCATCCTTACCCTTCTTATGACGTCATTGCTTACGTCATTGTTTATTATCTTGCACCAGCTACATTGTTGGTGCTCTATGACCTAAGCGCTTACGTCACTATGCAATAATGTTGAGAGATGCTTCAGATGTGCTGTCTTCCTCTTTCATTATGTGACCTTCAGATGCGTTGTCTTCTTCCTTTATCATGTGGGTTGATTCCGTTTTATTATTGCTTTCTTCAGATAACTCTGAGACGCATAGCTGGCACTTGTGGTCTTCTCTGTCTTTTATCAAATAGCAGAGATTCCTCTTTATCCCTTCAGGGAGCTTTTCTAAGAGTCCAGATAAGTTGTAGAATGCTGATTCAAA
>NC_029785.2:8067017-8074335 GCF_000816755.2 Arachis ipaensis
TCCAAACTTTTTATAGCTTTCTTAGCTTTTAGACATCCTGACCAGGTTATGTTTGAAGCATCTGTTTCTACTATTAAGTAGTCATTTTCTTCTGGAATATAAAGTTCTGGAAGTTTTTCACATAATTTTTTAATCCTTTGAATTTGCATACTATCTTTTTCATCCCATTTCCATTCTTTTTTAGTACTTATTTTTGGAAATAAGCTTTTAGTGTATTCTGTTATATTCTTTAAAAATCCTTGATCAGAAATATAATTTATACATCCTAAAAATCTTTGTAATTGTTTTCTATCTTCTATTTTATTAGGAAATAAATTTACCTTTTCTAGGACATTTGGTTGAAGTTTTAGCTTTCCTTGAGTAGATAGAATTAATCCAAGAAACTTTATTTCTTGTTTTGCTATTCTTGCTTTCTTTTTGCTAAGAACTAGTCCTTTTTCTTTACATCTTTCTAAAACTATTAATAATTTTTGAAAATGATCTTCTCTATCCTGTTTTGTAAAAATTAGTATACCATCAATATACACTAAAACAAATTCATTTAACTCTTTTAGATTTTCTTCCATAAATCTTTGGTAAATACCTGGGGCTTGTTTTAATCCGAATGGTAATACATTCTATTCATAGAGTAACACACTTGTTGATTCTTTTGTTGGGCAAGTAAAAGCAGTTAATTTCTTTGTTTCTTCGTCTAAACGAAGCTGCCAATATGATAATTTCAGCAATTGTTTTATTTTCTGGAATTTTTTCTTCACCTGATTTGTCCACCACGCTTAGCTGGCTGAGCTCTGATGGTTTTGGTTGTTGTGTTGATTTCATTGCTTCGATGGCCTTCTTGAGGGATTGGATCTGTGTCCTTATTTGCTGACAATGCTTGCATTTTTCGAGTTCTTGTTCGTATTTCTAAATTTCTTGATCTAATGCGTTGTAGACGAACTCCATTCTCTTGTTAATGTATCTGCAATAACATTTTTGTCACCCTTAATATATTCAATTTTTATTGGATATTGTAACAAAAATAATTGCCATCTTACCAATCGTCCATGATTATAATCAACTTTTAAATTATATCGTAACACTTACAATTTTCTTTTTTATTCAGGCAATAATCACTTTTTTGTCTTTTGTTTTTATTGTTATTTCTTTTTCTAAAATACCTCTTTTTTCTCCAGTTTGGATAATATTTTCTTTTTCTAAATTGATATTTTCTTTTTCTTTGAAAATTTTTATTAAGACCATATTTTTGAGGTATCTCTTCATTATCCTGACAGCAAATTCTAATTATATTTGCAAATCTTTTTTGAGTTGCTTCTTGCATACAACGTTCTTTTATTTCCTCTCTTATTGTAGAGGTTGCTCCACCAAAGTTATTTTCAATTGTTCCTCTATTTATTTCTCTTATAAATCTTCCCATTATAAATTCATTAGCAGGATATGGAAGTTTTGTTATATACATACTAAGATAATGATTTTTATCTTCTTCTTTTAATTTGTAATAATGTATTCTATATTCACATATATAAGACTCCACATTACATAGATCATATATCTGAATGTTAGCTAAATAATGGAGTCCACACCATCAACGCAGGTCTGCTTCCCTCCACGTGTTCTGGTGTGCCCCTTGCTGCCTCCCTTTGGGTCTACTATACCGCCCGGATTAATCAGTTCGGGTCTAGGACCAGGTCCCTCATGAGCTGTTTGGTTTAGGCCCAACGAAATGGATCCCCTTCCCATGTCCTTATAATTGCTTTTGGCCCAACCCTTATTTAGAATTCTTGCTTTTGTTTCACCTTATTTGGGCCCAGAATTAGCCCATTAGCCAAGGTACTAAAAACACATGTTTCAGTTCTCTTAGAGTCCGCCTCATCACTCAAACCATAGCAACCCATAATCATCAATTCCTTGTTTATCGCCCTTCAAATCTTGGTAGGTTACGTTCTTTTCGCAGAATTGATCGGTTATGTCTCCACTCCATTCATTCAAAATAATATCCGGAATTACTATTCTACCCCTGTCATCTTCCTCTCCCCTCATCACCGCCATTAACAAACCTTCATATCTATATTCCTCACCTGACAGAATCTGATCTGAACTCTGATTTGGTAGCTCTTGATTCAAGGGCTTATAGGTGATACCTCCGTTATCAACAGCGACCCTTGGTGCGGAATTTATAACCACAAACTAACCAGCAAGTGCACCGGGTCGTACCAAGTAATACCTCAGGTGAGTGAGGGTCGATCCCACGAGGATTGATGGACTAAGCAACAATGGTTAAATGATTTACTTAGTTAGACAAACAGAAAATGTTGTTTGAGAGTTCCTTCAATAAAACTTATAGTAAAATAAAGATTTTGAGAAAAATCATTTTGTATTGATTTTAAGAATTCGGTGTCATTACAGTTAACATTAGTTAAAATCATTAATTTTTGATCTATTAATTTCGATAACTTAATTATTTATTCTCTTAAATCTTCTAATTTACTTTTTTCCATTAGGTGACGTTTTTCTTTGTTAAGAGCTACGGTTTTAAGTGAAAAGTGTGGCTTTAGAAAGTGTGATTTAAGAAAACAAATCTTTAAATCTGTACAGATTTAGATGTGTACCATATAATTTTCTTCAAGCAAAACATAGTAAGAATGTAAGATAGAGACATGATTGAAAACCCGGTCCACACTTTACACAATTCATGCGGTATGCTGAAGAAAAGATGATGCAAAAACCGAATAATTTGGTCCGTAAGACTGTTCAGTAGGAAATTCATCCCAGTTTTTATTTGTGGGTCATAAAAAGTAACTCCACATCAGTTTTTGCATCATAAACAGTAAATAGAAACTCAAATCATCTCTCTCTTCTCTATTAGGAGGAACTAACTTTAGTCTCTGTTGTGGTCCCACTTAATTAATTAATTAAAATACTTAAAATTAATGTAATTAATTTTTTTCAATAATATAATTTAAATTTTGTTATAACAAGTAGGAGACGTGTTAAACACGTGGCAATATTCTGGCCAACATGCGGAGAGCGTGAATACGTAACAATATCTTAGTCAACGTGTGGAAACATGTTGAATAATTTTTACTAATACATTTCAAATGTATATTTAATCAAAACACCATCTCTATTTTCATATTAAAAGTAATTTCTGGGGTATGAAATTTAATTATTTAAATTTGAGTTAATAATCCTACCTTAAATTAAAAGTGATATAACTTTCTAAGTTTTTCAAAATACCTTTTTAACTATAAAATGAATAAAAGGTAGATATAATAAATATTTATAAAATAAATTTTGATTTAAGTTTAGAAATAGCAAAACTTTTTTTTATAAAATTGAAGATATTGGAAAAGAGAAAAAAAAATTTGCGCATCAAAATCAACTGATGGCTAAACCAGCACAGAAGTCCGCAGCCTAGAATAAAAGAACCAAAAAACCAGGAGAAAGGTCTAATTTAGTAGTAAGCACACTTTTTTTCCTTCCATCTTGGTGTAAACATAATTAAGGAAGGTAATAAATCCTGCCCAGCGTAGTACAAAGTACAAACTCTCTCTCTCTCGCTCTCTGCGTGTGTGTGTACTACACGAATTTCTATCTCTATCCAAGTAAGTAGTACCATCAACCATAGCTGCCAAAGAACCCTTCAAATCCAAAATCCCCAAAATCTCCCTCATCAATGACTCCTCCATTGACTCTATTTAACCCTCTTCTCTTCCACGCCACGCCAATCTTCAAAACAAACATTTATTTCATTATTTCCTTTCTCCTCCTCCTCCTTCTTCTTCGCCATGTCTTCTCAACTCATCATCTTCTTCTTCTTCCTCCTTGTCTTATCCGCTTCAGCTCACAGCGGTCACGACGACGACGATGCCGATGCCGATGCCGATGCCGGTGGAGGCGACGCCGTCAATCTCCGTTCCAAGTCATTGATCCTTGCCAAGATTTACTGCCTCATAGTGATCTTCTTCGCGACATTCATCGCCGGAGTTTCCCCATACTTGCTGAAATGGAACGAAGGGTTTCTTGTTTTGGGAACACAGTTCGCTGGCGGAGTGTTCTTGGGAACAGCAATGATGCATTTTCTGAGCGATGCTAACGAGACTTTTGGGAGCTTGACGGAGAAAGAGTACCCTTTCGCTTTCATGTTAGCTTGCGTTGGTTACTTGATTACTATGCTCTTAGATTGTGTCATCTCAACTGTTTTGAACAAGCAGGCTCCTCAATCTTCTGCTGCCGATGTTGAGATTCAAGGTTCGTAACTCGTTTCACTAATTTCAAGGCTTGTTTGATCTTTTCAGGGGCTAAATTGGTAATTTAGTTTCGTTTATTTGCTTTCATGCAATTCAAATTTTATTTTCATTTTTTGTTAATTTTAGTCTCTTATAGTTCTTGAGCAAATTAGAGGTTTAGGATTATATTTAAGTAACTGTTAAAGAGTGAGCTGTGACCACTTAAGTCTTTAGATGGCATGTGACACTTTTATGGGATTTGAATCTGCAATGTTAGTGAATGGTGATACATGATTCATTGTGCTAACATTTTACTCCTTGTATAAAGGGTAATGAGTTCTAAACCGTTTTAAAGTAGAAATGAACAATCTTTCTTGTACTGCTATAAGTTCGGAAAATCTAAGGATAGAGGGTTGTTTGTATTCTGTAATGATGTTTGATTGTCGTTAGAAAAAATAAATAAACTTCTTTATGAAATACAAAAGAAATTTTACTAATAAACTTATTATAGTCATCAAAATTTTGACCTTATTTCATAGGATAGTGGTACTCTTTGACTTGGTCAATGGTTATCATAGGACATTAATTCGGCAAACATGAAATCAAATTTTGATTGTTTATATATATAAGCAAATCCAAGGTTGACCTTACCTAACACGAGGCTGCATTCTATTTTTATGTTCCTGTTGCAGGGTCTATGACAGTCAAAAGAAGTGGCAATGGAGTTGCTTCTCAGTCACAATTCCAGGTTAGACACTATGATATGTTTACATAACAAATTTCACTTTAGTCATTGTTATCACTCATTTAGTAATTCTGTCCCTTCCTTTTTTCTTTCTTTATTTGTATGCGTTGGCTGCAGAATCGTTCCGGTGCCAGCCACCACCTAGCAAACCCTGCTCTTACATCTATCACCTCACTTGGAGATACCATCTTGTTAATTGTTGCTCTCTGCTCTCACTCCGTGTTCGAGGGCTTAGCCATAGGAGTTGCCGAGACAAAAGCAGATGCTTGGAAAGCTTTATGGACAATAAGTCTGCACAAAATATTTGCTGCAATTGCCATGGGTATTGCTCTCCTAAGAATGATTCCTGACCGTCCTTTACTATCATGTGCGGCCTATGCTTTTGCCTTTGCAATTTCCAGTCCAATTGGCGTAGCCATTGGAATTGTAATAGACGCCACGACACAAGGTGCTGTCGCGGATTGGATCTTTGCTATATCGATGGGTCTAGCTTGTGGGGTGTTCGTCTATGTATCAATAAACCATCTTTTGTCGAAGGGATACGCACCCCATAGGCCAATAGTGGTGGATTCAGCCTATTTCAAGTTTCTTGCTGTGTTGTTTGGCGTTGGAGTGATAGCGGTTGTGATGATCTGGGACACCTAATGTCATCCAGGTGCAGCGAGTCATAATCATCGATGTTGATTCAGAGATAACTTCTCTTTGAAGTTATAGAATATATCTCTCCTAAGATGCACGGAGACGAACATACACCCGACAAACACATTAATTTTAAGTTCCTATAAGACACTGGAATATTGCATATATATGTAAAATATAAAATATTTTTTGGATGAATTGTAATGATATTTTTATATTTTATTGATATTAAAATATAAATTAATTTTTAAACTATTTTTAATGTATTTTTTAATTATATATAATATTAAAAATATTTTTATTTTAATAAATAATAATATATATTATTTCTAAATTCAAATTTAAAAATACATATTAAGAATAAAATTAGACTTGTTGATTTGTGATGGTATTTAAATGTGTATAAACGTATTCTGACAAGTGTCAAATGAATATCCGTGCTTTTAATATTTGTTTATTATATATAGTTACTTTTAATGATGATACTATACTGATTTTGTATGATTGCTAGGTATTCATGGATGGGATCATATTGATTTTCAAATATGCCTCCGCACCCAGCTTTGGCATTTTGCAGGTAGGCAGCCGTCAACATTAAATTTGGGATTTGGGGCATATTTGCTAATAAATATGAGAGCTCCATCAAAGGAGTTATCCATGGGAGTTCTATGGAACTTGCCTGGTAACTGTATGATAGATTGATAGGTACAATTGTTTTAGAGAGGTTGTTAGTTTGTTAACGGTTGTTCATTTTTGAGATCTGCTGTACATACAAGTCTTTTTGGCATATAAATTTATACAAGTTAACCTAACCTAACAAAATCTACTTTTATAACGAGCACGTGAAATTACGACGTTCCTTCTCCAACGTTTGTATCTCGCGTTTCTCCTCCTCCTCCTCTTTCTTTTCTTTCTTCTTTGCGTTCTTCCTTCTTTTTTTTCGCGTTCTTTCTCCTTCATCGCGTGTTTTATCATCTTCGTTGTTCTTTTTATTGCTGCTGTTGTTGCTGAATTTTTTTCTTCCTCCTCTTTTCATTGATTTTGAATTCTTAAACAATACATCTAAATGTCTTAGTTTTCTCTTGAAATTTGCTGCAACAACACAAAAATGTTTTATCTAATGCTGCATTTTTTTCTTCTTCGTTTTTTCTTATTTTTTTCTTTTTTAGTTAAATGAATGTAAGTTCATCCTCTTCCAAGTAATTTTGCAGCATTATGTGTTTTTTCTTCTTCTTTGTTTGATTTTTTGTTTTTATTTTTGTTAAGAAAGAATAAAATAAGAAAAAACTTGAGAAGGTAAAACAAGAAAAGAAAGATAAATAAAAAAAAAGAAGATGGTGATGATGATAAAAAAGAAGAAGCAGCAGAAGATGAATAGGAGAAAGAAAAAAAGTTTTGAATTATACAGAATTTATTAGTATAAATTCACCGAAAATTCTTAAACAATACACCTAAATGTCTTAGTTTTATCCATGGTTCTGAAAACCGAATCGAACTGGCCAGTTCAACCAGATTAACCGGGAATCGGTCACCTAATCGGTCCGGGTAAGGTCAGAAACCGTTTGACAAAAAACCAATAAAAAATCAGTCGAATCGACTGTTAACCGGTGAACCGGTAGAACCGTTTGATTTTTTAACGGATTTTTGGTTTGAATACTCCATCCAAACGACGCCGTTTTATACTTTATTAAAAAAAAAAAAAAACCTA
>NC_029785.2:8074341-8079095 GCF_000816755.2 Arachis ipaensis
TTTTTTTTTTAAGGAAAAAAGATCTTTTAAAAAAAGATGTAAATTACAGCTTCTCAAAAAAGATTTTTTTTTATTTTACTAGTGCTTTTACTTTTACTACTAGAAATTTGCCAAACACGTTAAAAAATAAAAAAAAGATCTTTTTTCATTGAAAAAAGATCTTTTTTTAACAAAATAATGGCGTCCAAACATGCACTTAAAAGTAGTTAGTTGGATGGCTTCTAATTGGTACTCTTCTAACTGGTGGATAATAATTTCAATACCTGGTGACACCAGGTTCTTTTCATAATTCAAAGTAAGAGTAGGTTCTTCTCATAATTCAAAGTAAGAGTACCAAAAGAGTACTAATTAGAAGCCATCCAACTAACTACTCTTAACAAAGATAGAACAACTAGATAGTGATCAAGCATTACATATATTAATTTTTAATAATTTTATTTAATATTTAATTAAACTGGTTGAACCCCAGTTGAACTCCAGTCGGACTATTGAACCAGTGAACCAGTTGTCTTACCGGTTCATTGACCGGTCCGGTTCTCGCAACCTTGGTTTTATCCCGAAATTTGTTGCAACTGTACAAAAATATTTTCTCTAATGCTGCATTTTTTTTTCCTATTTCTTTCTTTCTTTTAGTTGAATGAATGTAGGTTCATCCTCTTCCAACTAATTTTGTAGCATTATGTGTTTTTTCTTAAACAATACATCTAAATATCTTAGTTTTATCCTGAAATTTGCTGCAACTACATAAATATTTTTTCTAATGCTGCATTTTTTCTTCTTCTTTTTTTTCCTATTTCTTTCTTTCTTTTAGTTGAATGAATGTAGGTTCATCCTCTTCCAACTAATTTTGTAGCATTATGTGTTTCTTCTTATTCTTTATTTGATTTTTTTTATTCTTGTTAAGAAAGAGTAAAAAAGCAGAAACTTGAGAAGATAAAATAAGAAATGAAAGATGGATAAGAAAAAAGAAGTAGATGATGATAAAAAAAAAAGAAGAAGAAGAAGCAGTAGAAGATGAGGAGGAGAAAGAGGAAGAGCTTTGAATTACGCAGAATTTATTAGTATAAATTCACCGAAAATTCTTAAATAATACACCTAAATGTCTTAGTTTTACCCCAAAATTTGCTGCAACTACACAAATTGAGAAAATTCTATGGCAAAAATTTTAGATCAGGCAACATCATCAATATGGTAAAATTTCTACGATAACGATAACAATAACAATAACAACGATACGTATAAGAAGAAGACAACGATGCTATAACGATGATGATCATGTTGATGAAGATGATAGAGGAGAAGGAGCAAAAGGAAGGAGAAAAAATCCAACGAGAAAAGAAGGAGGAGGAGGAGGAGGTGGTGGTGGTGTTGGTGACGACGATAACGAAAGAGAAAAATAACGAAAAAGAAGGAGAAGAAGAAGAAGACGAAGTATCAGGAGAAGAAGAAGAAGAAGAAGAAGAAGGAGAAGAAGAAGAAGAAGAACGTGTAGGGCACGTGAATGTAAATGACTTGTATGGACTTATATGTGTAAATGACTTGTATCTGGAGAATAATTGTTATTTTTGTACCTCTTGTTAAAAATATAGTGGACCGCTGGACCTTTCAACTTGGTGTGAAAAAAATGCGCTGGACATAGTTTTTGCCCACATTTTTCTTTTACATGATCATTCTGCATGGACAACTTTAATTCCCTTATGTAGCGTTTATTTTGAGCTACTGAGACAGAGACTGGGAGACTGAGACTCAGTATCATGTTTGTTGGCTCAGAGACTGGTACTAAAATTTCTGTCTCTGTCCCCAAAATTTCAGTATTTCAGTACCTCCAAAAAGTAGGGACACAGGGGATTGAAATTTTTAGAGACGAAGATTGAAACTTTAATAACATTTTATACCTAAAATATCCTCATTTCAATTAATTAATTCCAATTTTACTCTTTGTGCAAATTAAATTAGAGTTTCATTCTTGTTTCAATTTCTATCTCCCACTTTGCACCAAACAGAATACTAAAATTTATTCAGTCTCTGTCTCTTAATTTACGTCTCTCAGTCTCAGTCTTTCAGTATCTGTCTCTGCACCAAACGCTACCTTATTGACCAAAAACAAATACTCCAACCCCTTATTTGCCTATATTGCATGCTAAGTGTTTTTCCTACATGTCTACATGATTAATGCTTGGAAATATGTCGAATTGAGAGCTAATATAGTCAATACAACAATTAATATTAGGCTTTTTTTTTTATTTAAATAAAATAAAAAGAAAAAATTTTATCAGTTTTTTTAAAATGAAATTTCAACATGCGAATTCCCTAAACCTATTAATATATAAATCATCCCAAAATTTTGTGTATTAGATAATATATTAAACACCACACCCTATGACAGTTTATGCATGGAATTCCTTCAAGAAATGCACATAAATCGTCTCAAGGCACTAAGCTTTCTAAGTTAAATATAACTTGTCCCAGAGTAGTATGGTTTACATGTTTTTGACCTAAATCAATAGGGATAGAACGATTTATGTGTTTAACACAACACACAACAACCTAGCATGATTTACGTGAAAAATCTAAAGCACAATGGGCTGGGACGATTTACGTTCGAAAACATAAAGTTCAAGACCTTGGGATGATTTATGAAGACAAAGAGCCTATAAATAAACGAGTATGATGTATAACGAGCCATAGATGAATTAAAAGTTTTGGAAGAGATGGTTGAGAGTGTGTTTTTGCTAGTTCATCACTGAGAAAAAATTGATGAAAACACAAGTGAGGGTGTAGCATTCTCTAGTAAAAAGCATATTGGAGTGTTTGTAAATCCTTCAACAAGTTTATTGGATTTACAAAATAGTATATTACAGAAGTTAGAAAAGTGTGGCAAAAAACATGTAAAGTAATTATTTTTTCGGATTCCTATCTCACTCAGGCAAGGTTATGTTAAGTTTAGAAAGTATGAGATGCTAGGCGATGACGACATGCGAGTTATATTTCACAGTCAATCTAGATTTCTATATTTGGGGGATATGGACTTATTTGCGAGAATGGTTGATGTAAAGGGTAGTTCGAGTGGATCTGCACCGGCGTGATAGAAGGAGGTTCTAGCACCATTCCAACTGATCATGAGGTTACGGCTCATGTTTCGTCTCCATCATTTGCAGCATATTTGCCCATTCAGGCAGATAATGCAGACGGCTTGGGTGATATGCGTATCTTCAGGGAGCTTGCAGTTGGAATGAGAGCATCACCTATATTGGATGGTGCACCAGCATTTATGGAGGTCAGAGATAGGGATCCACTTGCTGAGGCTATAGGCAATGATAGGTCAGATTCGGAACCACCTATTATTGGTGATGATACCGACGATGAGGAAGACACAACATGATTTGGGAGATCACAAGCTTAGTCAAGCTCTCAGACACAACAGTACCCTCCACACTTCTCTAATTTGGATATTGAGGCAATGAATCAATTGGCATTTTCAGATCAACAGCGGCCTAATATTCATGAAGACGGGCTTGGTATGCTTGGCACAGACGAGTTTCAAATCTACCAGTAGTTCCAAAGCAAAGAGGAAGTTGTATTGACAGTGAAGAGTTATAATATTCGTTGGGGACTGTTTGAGTCTGATTAATTGAAGTATCACGGAAAGTGTGTACAGTTTGGGAATGGATGTAATTGGCTAATACATGTGACTATGCAGCAGAGGAAAGGCTACTGGAAAGTCCGAAAGTACAACGGGCCACACATATGTCTTGCAACTGAGATATCAACTGATCACAGGTAGATCGATTATCATGTCATATATATGTGCGTCAATTCTATCGCTGGTCATGGTGGATAGGGATATTCAAAAACGATCCGGATCGAACAAAACTGACTAAAACCGAAAATCGAATAAACCAAAAACCAAAAAAATAAAAAAATCACGTTTTGCTATTTTTTCTGCAGTTCGGTTAGGTTTTCGGTTTTGACACTGAAAACCCTAACCGAACCGAATAGAACTAGTCCACCTAAAAAACCCTAACAAAACCAACCCCCCAAAGGCCCAAACCCCATATAACCTAAACCTAGCACTAGCAGCGCCACTCTCAGTCTCTCACAGTCTCTCTTTAATGAAGGAACATCAAGTGCCTGCCCTAGCCGTCGAACCCTTTCCTCCCTGCGGCCAGCACCGTCTTCCTCCACCATCCACATCACTGTTGCCGACTCGTCGGACAACACCTTGCGGACAGCACCCAGCCACCCACAGGCCACAGCAACGTCTTCCTCCATCGTTCACAGTACCATCGCCGACTCGCCGGATAGTACTTCGCGGAAGCACCTCGCCTCCATGTCAGGTTGGTTCTATTTCTGATTGTTGTTGATTATTGTTCTTTTATTTCTTCACTGATAGCTTCTGCCATTTTTTGAAATTGTTAGTGATGATTTAGCGTTTGATTTTTGTTTTGTTTATTTTTTTGCTCTGTTTATTTTTTGTTATGTTTATTAGGTTTTTTTTTTAATTATTTGATTTTTCGTTATGATTTTTTTTATTATTTATGCTATTTTTTATATTTGGTTCTTTTCTGAATTCTTTTTCTTTTATTTGGTTATGTTTTAATTTGTTGCTGTGAATTGAATGTGTTTGTTTTTAGTATAATTATGGTTGAGGTGATTTGTAAGAGGAAGAACAAAGATTTTTTGCAAATGTCTTTGAACGAGGATATTAGAATTTTGATGCCATGGTACTATAGGTGATTATATAGAATAGATAT
>NC_029785.2:8079441-8097020 GCF_000816755.2 Arachis ipaensis
ATATATATGTATAGAAGTTATATCCTTAAATTTTGTTATATTATTAATGATTTTATTGTTGTTATTGATGCTGATGCTAATTGCTCACATTTTTGTGCCAGCTTAATAGAGGTCAATGCTCACAATACCACCTTATTTAGTTGAGGCAAAAGCAAAAGCAATATTATCATCATCTTGTGCAATATGGTAATGGATTCATATGGGTTGGAGAACATATTGAAGCCATAGATGACATGGTAGAAGTTCAAGTGAGCCATTCCAATAAAAATTCAGTAAGTCTTGAAGAACAAGAAAAAAATTATACATTATTGGAGACATGAAAAGACGTATGCAGGGCTACTAATGCTATTAGAGTATTAGAGCATTTTGTTAATTATTGTATTGTATGATTTTAGTTTATGACTTTATCAAATTGAACTTATTATTTTGTTAATTATATGTTGATATGTGGTATTTTGTTCCATAATATTGGTTGAAAATAGCTTAAGACAATATTTGAGTACACTATATGTGATTAGAACGTGTTCCTTTTTTTATTAACGTAAAAATCGAAAAATCGAACCAAACCGATCTAGTTTTAATTGGTTTGGTTTGGATTGATTGGTCTTTAAAAAATCGAATTAAACTGCAAACCGAACACTCCTAATGACGGATGCATCAATCTCCGTGAAAGTATTGTAGAATATGATCTCATCGAAATTTGGTTTCATGCGCAGTTACAAGAAGGTGTGGATGACTAAGCAGAAGGCGATTGCACAAATATATGGTGATTGAGAGGAGTCTTACAACCTGATTCCGAGGAGGATCATCGGGGTTCAGATATATATATGCCTGGCACTATAACTGTGTTGCGTACTTCACCTGTTAGGGTTGGTACTACAGTTGATGGAATGGGGGTGTTTTTTCATTCATTGTTTTGGACGTTTCCTCCATGTGTTGAGGCCTTCAAGTATTGCAAGCCATTGATATCTGTCGATGGTACTCATTTGTATGACAAGTATGAGGTACTTTACTAATGGTGATTGCACAAGATGGAAACTCAAACATTCTCCTAGTTGCATTCAGGTTAGTCGAGGGTGAGAACATAGATTAGTGGGAGTTTTTCCTGAGTCAACTTCGTCAGCACGTGACTTCGCACCCCGACATTCTAATTATCTCTGTCCGCCACAACACAATCAAGGCTGCGTTGGTTGCCGAAGACACTGAGTGGATCCCACCGACCGCATATCGTGCATACTGTGCAAGACACAGCTGTTAATTTCGCGCTAAACTTCAAACCTAAGGATGCACAAAAGATTCTTGTGAATGCAGCATACATAAAGTCTGAACAGGAGCATCAATATTACATGAATATCTTGAAGCAAGAAGACCCGACAATGGTTGATTGGCGTAAGCAGATTGGATTAGAGTTGTGGACCCAACACCGGGATGGCGGCCGCCGATACGGTCATATGACAACCAACATTTCTGAGTGTATTAATACCATCCTAAGGGGTACACGTAACCTACCTGTGAGTTCACTTGTCAAGTCAACATATGGGCGTTTGGCTGAGCTCTTTGTTAGGAAAGGAAAGAAAGCAGAGTCGCAGCTCGGGGCTAGGCAAAAATTTTGCCAGACACTTATGAGGGCGATTGAGAAGAATCTACAGGCCTCCAAAAACATGCAGATTGAACTATATGACAGAGAAAACTCAAAATTTGTTGTGGATGAGATTGTACCGACAAGGGGAAGAATTGCTTTCAGTGCATGTAGGGTTTCGCTATCGTTGCGCACATGTGACTGTGGATATTTTTAAGCCCTTCAAGCCCTCCATTATCCACGTCGTCATGTGTTTGCAGATTGTTCGTATTACAGACTGGATTGGAGGACTTGTGTTGATGACATGTATCACCTGAGCATCGTGTTCAATGTTTATAAGATGGGTTTTTCGCCACCAATTCACGATGATCCCGGCATGATGTAAGCAATAGTCAGTCGTCCTCGGACTACAAGGATAAGAAATAGTATAGATGAGACTGATCATGATTGCCCAAAAAGATATGGTATGTGTAGGCTTCTGGGTCATACTAGGAGACAATGTTCCCATCGCCCATGTGCTTCTGGTTCTCATGAAGGGAGCAACGTGTAGCTGTTTGTGACTTTCCTATTAGGTTATCTTATCTGCAAGTCATCTTTTGCCATTAGGATTTCATGTTCGCTTTATGTTAGCTTTATCTTATATTTCAAGTGATGCACTACTTGTGTTTTTTTAGTAACAATGTCCTAGACAATATGGTGTATGTCATCTGTGTTAGTGAATTCATGTAAATCATGTTTATGGTATAGTTATTTTTCTTGATGAACTAAATTTAACATCCAACTTGACGTTAACTCAGATAATACAACAACATAACAAGGAAACACTACATTACTATGCAAAGAGTTCAAAATATAAAAGCTACAGACACAGTGTACCATGATAGCAAAAAGATACAATAACATAGAAATAACAATAAAATAACATTGAAATACCCAAACCCACTAGCTAACACATATGTGACCCAGTACCACACTTCGCTAGCTTAATGACACGCTTCTTCCTCTGGGTGACTAGTACATATGGATTTGGTGGCTGAACCATAGGTGCTAAAACCTGCTCTGACTGATCAGTAGATGGTCTCTATGTATGTCTACCAAAGGCAGATGTCGGAGTACCACCCATAGCAAATAGACCCCGTGATAACCAGTCGACGCTTCATTCAGATACACGTTAAGGTCCACTGCACCTCCCCTTAAACTGTGGCCTATAATCACCACCTATGCTGGAAAATTTCCCAATCTCAGCAAAAAAATCACTACCAGCACCAAACAACTACTCCATCTGGTTCGGGCTGCCGAAGTCCAAGAATAGCATGGAAGCCTCAACCACTCCACCACCACCCTACCCTCCAAAGCCCCCAACTCCTCCACCTCTAGAGCCACTAGCTTCTGTAGCCCCTCCCCACCTAGAGTCACCCCTCCCGCTCCCTAACCAGAGCCACCTGCACCACCTCCCTAACCGGAGCCTCTAGCACCACTCCCCCGCCCAGAGCCACTCGACCTGCCCGATGACTCTGACTTCCCCCATTGTCATCATCATCAATGTCCCCTGCCTCATCCAAACCCTATGCATCATCGACCCCCCGTGCCATAGGTTGGCTGTATCGAGTTCCAACATGCTCACGAGTAGTCTTACGACAATTGCCTGGAAAGTTTGGTCCCTGTTGTCTAGCCAGCATAGCAATATGACCCCGAGCAAGAGCATCTACAAGAATCCCAGCCTGGCGAGGGTCAAATAGGTCCTAATCATGTGAAAAGAATCTACAAGCTACCCTATACCACCAATCAAGATACTCCACCGAAGGTCGAAGATCTGGTACCAACTGAAATGCGAGCACACTCTGATGTCTCTGGTCCTAAAACTCATGCCATGTGGCAAATACCTTAGGGAACCATCGGGTCGGTCCTCGACTATCCTTCAACAACAGGAAGTCAGGCTGCATTTGTTTTTTAAAACAAGACAAGACAAGACACAAAGGATAGAGACATAAAATTTAGTGTTTTTGTATTCTATTTGATGATAAATAAGAATAAATTATGAAACTTCAATTTATTCTCATTTTTTTCATTCAAAAAATTTGAGAAAAAAATATAATAAGAAATATAATTATGAAAAATTAACAAAAATAATGAAAGAAAAAATAAAATATAAGTTGTGTCATTTGTTAGTGTCTTTGTGTCCTTTCTATAAGAATAGACAGAAAATACATTAATTCAGTGTCTCTGGACACAATGTCTCTATCTATGTCTCATTTGTCAAACACAATTTTGTGTCTTAGTGTCTCGTCTCTGTAAACAAACGTAACCTCAATGTTAATGGCTGGATCGGGGATGTGCTGAACTCCCCCAAGCTGATATAGAACTCTGTTAACTTGATGCCACTCAATTGATACAAAGTAAATCAACGCAGTAGTCGACTTCCACAATAGCGTGTGCTCAGGTCTATGGATATCAGGATGGACTACTTGGATAACCTTAGGAGCGCTGTACGACATCCAACAAAACTGCAACATGTCAATTAGTCAGATTTAAGTATTATGGCATAACCCTAAACAGCAAACCAGTATAATTGAAAGCAAGTAATGGAAGCTTATACTTACATCATCTACACTCAACCTTAGTCTATGTCGAGTAGCGATGACCCGAGGACCCTTTTTGTCTGATGATGGCAGGTACCTACCCTACCTAGAAGATTTATAGTGATAAGCATTAAACTTAAGAAAAAAGTATATCAACTAGTGCACTATAAACCACTTCATGAAACGCACTCACCTCGATGCAAGCGGCCAAAAAATGGTGTCAAACTCTCTGTGCTTGAATGTGGGGAACCTTCAAAACATCCAAGATTGCAGCAATGCTAGTGGTCCAAGTAGGTTATTAACATTTCGGTTAGCAACTCTGCAGAGACACCTGTATAACTAGGACAATGTGGCTGAACCCCAAATATACTTGCCGAGTCCGTCAAAGTCCGTAACATAAGGGAGCCACCTTAACTGAACTCTGGCACCAGACTTGTCCGCGAAAAGCATTGTGAACAACAACATTATGATGTAACCATAAATGTGTACCGTGACCTCTGATGCATCAGCTGGCACGACTCTGAACTTGTTCTGAAACCAGGCAAACGACACAGAGAACTCATCAATATAATCGTCAGGTGGAAGTTCACCAAACAACTCTTCAAACCACACCCATGTAGGCTTCCCCCTCCATCAACTGCTCAAAGTAGTTGAGACATCCACTAACTTGAAATCCATGAACAGGGAGGCCAAACTGATATGCCACATCCTGTAAAGCTACCGTGCACTCTTCAAATGGCATGTGAAAGGTGTGGATCTCGGAACACCATTGCTCCACAAATTCACTAATCAGTGGCTCATCAAGCTTAAACCAATAATCATTTAGCCTTGCAATATATAGTAATCCGGCACTATCTAGGTACGTTATTATACTATCATGCATTATCATCTTCTGTTGCCTATGAATGCTCCTTACACATTGAGTTGGTTGATAAAACAAGAATATACAGTCGCAATTCAACAACGCATAATAACAACAAAACATATATTAATAGTGAAATCCACTCCTAAACCCCACAACAACTACAATATTCCTAAGAATTTTAAATCTAAAATATTAATAAATATCCAAATTACAAACTACATATATTATATTAAGATAATTACATTAAGATAACTCAATATATTACTGTCATCAACTATAAAAATTGTAATCAAGTTTGACCTCTATTGTGATAATAGTATGCCCGAGATCCAATCTATCATGATTGGCTCTTGTGCAAGTGGGAGATTGTTGGAAATAAGGAGTATGACCACAACCCAATCAATCATGTGTCAAATAATTTGTTATTTTTATTATATTAAAATGTTAATATAATAAGGTCCTTGATTAAATTTAGAGATTTATCATTGTGATAGTGATCATAATATTGAGAGATAAATCTTTTATAATTTAATCTAAATTATTCTTGGTCATAGGATTATTAAAAAGGACATTAATAATCCGAAAAGATCAATATATATATATATATATATAATGGTCTTCATTTGATGAAGATTAATAGATCTCATTTATTAAATTATATATATAGATGGTGCATATAGAGATATGACTATTGAACTGACTCACTCTGAGAATTCCTAATGGTTATAATTACCACATATTTGTCAATAGGATATTCTCAAGATGAATATAGTAATAGAGTTTCCTTTGACCTACGGCTGTCATAGTAATTTAACAATGTATTTATTATACTTTGATTCCGGACACCTAATACCCTAGGGTGCTAGTTGAATGGATATTGGGTATAATTTAAATACTTTAGAATTAATGATTAGTCAACAAGGAATTCGTCAACTCTCGGTAAAGAGTTTGAGCTCTATGATTATAATGACCGAGATGAATAAAACCTTGGCCAAGGGGATTGAATGAATGGAGAAATGAATTTCTTATGTCATTCACAGTTCATTATAATAATAGTAACAAGTTAGAGTTTGACAATTAAACCATACTCTAATGGTTAACCAAGAGTTGGAAAGATGGAAGGAATTATACTTTGTTCTTCTGAGGTTCTTAGTAAAAATATATTACTTCATACTATTAGATCGTTGAGGAGTGTTGCTAGACGCCAACCTTGATTAGTAAATTTAGTATGACTAATTTACTACCACTTAGTATTGAATCTATGGGGTCACACACTAACGAGTGTTCTAACCTTTGCTGTTTAATTATTTAATTATTATTTTGATGGGATCAAATAAATAATTATATTAATTCAAATGGAATATTGTTGTATTCTTTGCTAGCACCAAGAATATAATAATAATATGATAATTGAGAATATTAAATGAGATTTGAGAATAATTAGTTATTCTATTTTTGAATTTGAATTATAAATTTGGATGAGATCCAAATTGATTATGTTTTAAATTGTTATGATATGATTCATAAAATTTGAAGGATTCAGATTTGGAATTTCAAGGTATGATTTAAATTTGAATTGAGAATCAAATTTAAAATCAATAACAAATCTCATACTATATATATGTATGCTAAAAGAAAGATAAGGTGAACAGAACACTCGTTAGTGTGTGACCCCATAGGTTCAATACTAAGCGGATAGTAAATTAGTCATACTAAATTTACTAATCAAGGTTGGTGTCTAGCAACACTCCTCAACGACCCGATAGTATGAAGTAATATATTTTTACTAAGAATCTCAGAAGAACAAAGTATAATTCCTTCCATCTTTTCAACTCTTGGTTAACCATTAGAGTATGGTTTAATTGTCAAACTCTAACTTGTTACTATTATTATAATGAACTGTGAATGACATAAGAAACTCATTTCTCCATTCATTCAATCCCCTTGGCCAAGGTTTTATTCATCTCAGTCATTATAATCATAGGGCTCAAACTCTTTACCGAGAGTGACAGATTCCTTGTTGACTAATCATTAATTTTACAAGTATTTAAATTATACCCAATATCCATTCAACTAGCACCCTAGGGTATTAGGTGTTCGAAATCAAAGTATAATAAATACATTGTTAAATTACTATGACAGTCGCAGGTCAAAGGAAACTCTATTACTATATTCATCTTGAGAATATCCTATTGACAAATATGCGGTAATTATACCATTAGGAATTCTCAGAGTGAGTCAGTTCAATAGTCATATCTCTATATGCACCATCTATATATATAATTTAATAAATGAGATCTATTAATCTTCATCCAATGAAGAGGATTATATATATATTGATCTTTTCGGATTATTAATATCCTTTTTAATAATCCTACGACCAAGAACAATTTAGATTAAATTATAAAAGATTTATCTCTCAATATTATGATCACTATCACAATGATAAATCTCTAAATTTAATCAATGACCTTATTATATTAACATTTTAATATAATAATAATAACAAATTATTTGACACATGATTGATTGGATTGTGGTCATACTCCTTATTCCCAACAACCTCTTCGTTGATAAATCCCGCAACGTGCGCAATACCGTTCAATCGGTACATGTCTCCTTCATTTCTCGCCATCTTTCACCAAAACTGCTTATCCCCTGCCCTGCTTAGCCCCACGGTGAACTTCCCCCCTTTGCCGCCACCGAAGCTTCAACCACCATGATTAGCAGTTGCCGTCGCCGCCCTCCGCAACCCTTTGTGTCGTGCATTGCTACTTACTTGGCCGTGCTCTGCCGTTGACCCAGAGGATTCTTCTTCCTCCTCCGCTGTAGACTGTCTTCTTCCCTAACTCTCCTCCTCTCCAAGAGCTTCTTCGCCGTCAATGGGAGCTCTCTTTATGAAACATTACTCGTGGGAAGCCATTGAGCGATTCACTAGATGCATAACTCGTGCTAGGCTATTGTGCCTTAGCTTTATGTACGTGAATCGTACTAGGATGTTGTGGGTTAGGTTTTTGCATGTTAATCGTGCTAGAGTATTGTGAGTTACTTTTTTTCACGTAAATTGTGCTATCCCCTAGTGATTTAGGTCAAAAACATGTAAACCATGCTATCCTGTGACGAGTTATATTCAATTTGAAAAGTTCAGTGCCCTGAGACGATTTATGTGCATTTTTTTGAAAGAGTTCTATGCATAAATTGTCCTAAAATGTGGTGTTTAATATATTATCTGATACACAAAATTTTAGAACGATTTATATATTAATAGATTTAGAGAATTCACATTTTAAAATTTCGTTGAAGAGAATATGGTAATATTAATTATTTTTTATTTTATTTAAATAAAAAAACCCTTAATATTAGTGGATTTTTTCTTTTTTTGTTAAAATAATTTTTCTCATTTTCTTTTTCACTTACATTGATTAATATTTGACTTCAATTTCAAACACATTATCCATTTCTCTCATGAGTTTTGAAAAAATCGTTGTTACTTATTTAAGATATTCTATTTCACTTTTGGATATTTTGTTAGTAAAATTTTGAATTTTTTTTAATACGTGGTTTTAAATGTTCATTTAAATATTAATGTTAATTTAGAAATAAAATTAAAAAAAAATAATATTAACAGATAAATAGTTGAAGATAAATAGTTGATTTTTTAATTAAATTCGTCGAATAATTGTAATATACACACAGGTACATGGTTCGTCGAATAATTGTAATATACACACAGGTACGTGGTACATGGCTTAAGTTTTGTTTCTAACAGGTAATCGTTTCAAGGCTATATATAGATGAAGATAATTTTTTTCGTCTATTACCTAATTGTCGTTGTGATTTTTTAATGACAAACAATTAGGCATATTTTATTTCAAAATGAAATATTTTATCTCCTCCCAAAATAAGGTTTAACTTTAAGAGTGTAAAAGATTTTTATTTTTTTATTTGTTATAAGCTGCATCATATTTGGACAAATATAATTGAATGAACTTACAATTACAAGCTAATTTGTCCTTTTTTTAGTGATCCTATTTTTTCCGAGATCAATTAATTTGTCATTTTATTTCATTAGGAATTAAAATTATTTTTTTTAAAAGTTATAAGACTAATTTTTATCATATACATCCGACAAATAAGTCTTATGGTATAAACAAAAATTAATTAATTATTTGGTAGATAATTTTGTATGAGATATTTTATTTGTGAATAATAGTTTTATTTTTTTTGTGGTTAATTTTTTTAAACTTTAACAACAAAAGATTTCAGTCTTTCACAAATAATTTTGATTATGGGTGAATATTCTATTTGATTTTTGACTATTTTTTTTGTGATACATAACCCACTTTAATTATTCTTAAACTTCAATCAGTTCCTATCCATTATGAAATTATGAAAAATGGACAGACTTGCTATCGGATGACAAACGGTTGCTCGCTGATGTGTTTAATAACACCGTCAAGTGTCAACTTCAAATAATTGTAGGAACTAAAAACTCTCTCTCTGCCTCCTCTTCTTTTTCTTTTTTCTTCTTCTCCTCCTCCCCCTCCTATTTTTCCTCTTCTTCAGAACTATCATAATCGCTACCCACTTCTACAACCTTAACATTTTTCTTGCAAAAAGGTTATACTAGATTATGTCTTAGGTACTTCCTTTCCACTTGCATTAAGTTTCAAAGATAGAGATAGTTCCGATTAGTTTTAAAGAAACTTTTCTCATGGCGGTTTGAGTTTGGATCTTGGGGTTCAACCTAAAACGAAGAAGACCTGGTAGATTCAGATGCTGCAAAGGACGATTTCGAATACCCTTCGACAAGGGAGCTACCGGAATGAGTTATTGCAGCAACAAAGAAGCTTTTGAATCGGTATAACATAATGCTCAAAGAGCTTAAGGATTTGTTTTGGGATGATGAAAATTTTAATTTGAGAGTTAAAAATTCGATCTTGACAATTGGGGATGATGATAGCGATACTTGTGTTGGTTGTATTAATCAACATGATGATGATGATGATGATGATGATGATGATGATGTGGGGCAAAGGGCTCAGTATCCAAGACGACGTTGAGGTCTCTGAAGGAAGTGAAGTTGGACTCCGCCAAGAATTTGAGGCGTAAAGTTTCTTTCTCGTCTTGTTTTGTTGGTGCTGTCATTGATGATGATGAGTCTGAAGAAGAGAAAAAAGAAGTGACAGAAAGGAGTTTTTAGTCCCTGCAATTATTTAGAGTTGACACTTAGGTTCTGTTTTGGTAAATAACTTAAATAAACTCTTTTGGAAAAAGAGCTTAAAGCATAAAGACTTTTATTAATAGCAGCTTATAAATAAGTTATTTTGTATTTGGATTTTTAGTTATAAAAGTACTTATTTTAAAGTTGTAGCGTTTGTATAAATAACTCAAAAAATATAATTTTTTTACACAACTGAATGAATATTAAAATAACGATGATAACAAATACTTTTTAATATTAAATGTTAATTTTACGTAACCTAGTCACTAATATTGTGTATGATATGGTAGGTGAAAATAAAAAATTGTTAGAGAATCAATATAAATCAATTTAGATCAATTAGCATCGTCTATATTTATATAGCATATCTGTACATTAATTGTAGGATTCTATGTCTTTATTACTATGATTCATTTAGCACCTATAAATACCCCTTGTATTGTACCTCAGAATATAACTCAATAATACATTTTTCACATTATTCTCTCAGTCTCTTGTTTCTAACATGGTATCAAGAGCTTAGGTATTTTTTTATAAATATTAGTTCATAGCCCCATTGTTTTTTCCTTTCCGGCAGTGTTCTTTGGCCTCTTTTTTCGTTCTCTTTTTGACGCTTTCGTTCGTCACCCCCATAACCTTCTTGTTCGTCTTGTCACCGTGATTCCAACGCAACCAAAACCGCCGCTATCCGCCACCAGACGCGCCTCCACGCGCCGCCGAAAGACGCTGCCACGACCAGGTTGATCTTCCTTCCAGATTCCACCCGTGCCTCTTTGCTCACATTTTTCGATTTGTTTCCGACGCTTTGGTTCGTCACCTCCGGCATCATTGTGATCCTCGCTTTGTCAGCTTTCCAACGCCGCCAAGATCGCCGCCAGAAGCCCCCGGACGCGCCGCCAATCGCCGCTGGAAGTTCGCTGTCCACCTCCATTGTTCCTCCTCCAGAAGCTTCAGCAGCTGTTAGATCTCAGAGCTGATCGGACGTTCCATCCGCTGCCACGTGTCGCCAGAAGCTTCTTGTTTGACCCGCGCGCCCCAGCCCGACCCGCACGAGATCCGGCCCGACCCGGCTTTGACCCGCGTCCTGCTCCTGCCAGCGTGTCTCTTCTGCTCCACTCCGGTGCCGCCACATGTCTTCACCCCCTCTGACGTGGCGCTGACGTCACTGCTGACGTGGCGGACAAGCGGGACCCTCCCTAAGGTTTTTTGGTGAGATCTTTCCGATTCCGCGCCCTGTTTTCTCATTTTCTGCCCCGAATTTGTAGTTTTCTTCTTCCTTTTGCTATTTCTTCTTTACTATGGAAAAACCGGATGTCTTTCAGCCTATCCCTGTTATCCTTAATGGCTCCAACTATGCCCATTGGGTTGAAGCTATGCGAGGATTTTTTTAAAGGGCAAAAATTATGGCGATATGTGACTGGTGATATTGCTTGTCCTGTTAAGCCAACTGTATCCAAAGATGGTGCCTCCAAATCCAAGGAGGATGCTGAGAAGGAGAAGGACTATGCAGAGAAATTGGAAGATTGGGATAGTAAAAATCATCAGATTATCACTTGGTTCCGCAACACTTCTACTCCTGGCATTCATTTACAGTTTGGGCATTTTGACACTGCTAAAGAGGTATAGGATCATTTGGCGAAATGTTACACTATCTCTGATCTCTCTCATCAGTACCAACTGCTTAAGGAACTTCATAGCCTTAAGCAAGAACGTGGCCAAGCAGTTTTTGACTTTCTTGCTCAGATGGAGATTATTTGGGATCAGTTGACCTCTTGTGAGCCTGTTCTTAAAGATCCCACTAATGCTAAGGCATATGAGGATTATCGGAACCGGACACGTCTCATCCAATTTTTGATGGCACTCACTGATGATTATGAGCCGGTCAGGGCTTCTCTTCTTCATCAGAATCCCTTGCCTAGTCTTGAAGATGCTCTTCCTTGTCTCAAGTCTGAAGAAACGCGCTTGGGATTGCTTCGTTCTAAAAGTGAAACTGTCTTTGCTGCCACCGACAAAAAGGGCAAAATCTGTCACAACTGTAATCGGCCTGGGAATTCCTTCTCCGACTGTCCTTCTATTGAATGTCGTAAGTGCAAACAAAAAGGCCACATTGGCTCCAACTGCCCGAAACTGTTCTGCCATTATTGTAAGCTTTCGGGTCACTTGATTGCTACCTGTCCTACTCGACCACCACGCTCAGATCAGAACAAGTATCAACCTCGTCCCAACAACTCTCCGCATGTGCCTGCCTCTACTGCTGCTGCTGCTACTGAGTCCACCTCTTCTACATCTCTCAACACACCTTCTGTCTCTCCATCAGATATTGAAACCCTTCTTAGGCAGCTTCTCTCCTTTCCTGGTAATACCCCCGCTACTCTTTCCATCCCTCCAGGTAATTCTAAATGGTATTTTGATTCTGGTTGTTTCAATCATATGTCTCCTTTGCGTCATCTTTTTTCATCGTTGTCTCCCACTACAAATGCACCTTCTGTTAACACTGCTAATGGTTCCCTCTTGCATGCAACACATCACGGGGTTATTTCACAGTCCAATATTCATCTTTCTGATGCTTATTTTATTCCAAAATTGAATTTCAATCTTATCTCTGTCGGTCAGCTTGTTGAACTTGGTTTTGATGTCATTTTTTCAAATTCTGGTTGTCGTGTGCAGGATCGTCGGACGGGAAAGATCATCGGGACTGGATGTAAGGTCGGACGCTTATTTGAGCTCGAGAACCTTCATGTTCCCTCTACAAATCTCTGTGCTGCTTCCTCTCCATCTACTCTTCACTTGTGGCACCGTCGTCTTGCCCATAGCTCTTTAGGCAAATTACGTCCTCTTATGTCTACGGGTGTTTTAGGTCAAGTTCAAAATGAGTCTTTAGATTGCATTTCTTGTCGCATTGTAAAACAACCTGCCTTATCCTTTAATAATAATTCCTCTGTTGCATGTTCTCCTTTTGATCTTATTCATTCTGATGTTTGGGGCCCCGCTCCCACCGCTTCAATGGGAGGGGCTCGATATTTTGTCGTCTTTATTGATGATTATTCCCGTTTTACTTGGGTCTATTTGATGACTAATCGTTGTGAGTTGCCTTAGATTTATATTAACTTTGCCACTATGGTTCGAACTCAGTTTTCAAAGGTCATTAAAATTTTCAGACGTGATAATGCTATGGAATATCGTGACTCCAAACTTTTAAATTTTCTCGCTGAATAGGGTACTTTGTCCGAGTTTTCTTGTCCTGGTACCTCTCAACAAAATGGCAGAGCTGAGCGTAAACACCGTCATATTCTTGACTCTGTCCGTGCGATGCTTATTTCCTCTTCCTGTCCTGAGCGTGCTTGGGGTGAAGCTGTCCTCACTGCTGTTCATGCTATCAATAGACTCCCTTCTTCTGTTCTTGGTAACACTACTCCCTTTGAGCGTCTTTATCGTACTTCTCCCGATTACAGTTCTCTTCATGTTTTTGGTTGTGTCTGTTTTGTCCTTCTTCAGCCTCATGAACATAATAAGCTTGAACCTCGGGCTCGCATGTGTTGTTTTCTTGGTTATGCCTCTGAACATAAGGGTTATCATTGTTGGGATCCTATCTCTCGCCGTATTCGTATATCTCGTCATGTTGTCTTCTGGGAGCATCACATGTTCTCTAGTTTTTCCTCTTTTGAGTCCATTCCTTCTACTCCGTCACCGTTTTTTACTAACCCAAATGTTGATCTCTTTCCTAGTGATGATACTACAGGGTCTACCCCAAGTCCACCCCTCGAGGCTCCTGATCCTCCGCCTTCTCCATCTCCCGATGATTCCAGTCCGGACGGCGATCCCGCCCCTAGCATCATGCCTCCTCCTCCCACTCGTTCTTCTAGGGTAAGGAATCCACCTCCTCATCTTTTTGATTATCATTGATTTTCTACTATTCTTCATCAACATGAACCTAAGTCATTCAGAGAAGCCTCCACAAATCCAAATTGGCAACAAGCAATGCAGGAAGAAATACAGGCACTTAAAAAAGCACACACTTGGGATTTGGTTGATCCTCCTTCTGATCAGGAAGTTGTGGGCAGTAGATGGGTATGCGCTGGGATTACAAATAGTCGTACTGAGTCTACTCCTCTTGAGCCTAATGTTCGATTTACCCCTATGGATGGCACTGTTTTGGATAATCCGACACTTTATCGCCAGTTAGTTGGAGGTCTCGTCTACTTGACTGTCACCCGACCAGACATTGCCTATCCGGTTCATGTCCTCAGCCAGTTCTTGTCTGCTCCTCGTACTACTCACTATGCGGCAGTTCTTCGCATTCTTCGGTATGTCAAAGACACTCTATTTCATGGCCTTTATTTTTCTGCCCATTTCTCTTTGACCCTTCAGGCATACTCTGATGCTGATTGGGCTGGTGATCCCACTGATCGTCATTCTACTACTGGTTACTGTTTGTTTCTTGGCGACGCTCTCATCTCTTGGCGTGCTAAGAAGCAAACGTTCACTGCTCGCTCAAGCACAGAAGCTGAGTACTGTGCCCTCGCTGACACCACTGCTGAGGTTATCTCGGTTCGTTGGCTTCTCGAAGATCTGGGTGCTCCTCAGTCGTCCCCTACTGATGTTTTTTGTGATAACCGCAGTGCTATTCAGATTGCCCATAATGATGTGTTTCATGAACGCACCAAACACATTGAGATTGATTGTCACTTTGTTCGGCAACGTATCCTTATTGATGCTGTTCGTCTCATTGCTGTTGGGACACTGGATCAGACTGCTGATATCTTCACGAAAGCTCATCACCCGACTCGCTTTCGGACTTTGTTATCCAAACTCAAGTTGGTATCCTTAGCTCCCACTTGAGTTTGTGGGGGGATGTTAGAGAATCAATATAAATCAATTTAGATCAATTAGCATCGTCTATATTTATATAGCATATCTGTACATTAATTGTAGGATTCTATGTCTTTATTACTATGATTCATTTAGCACCTATAAATACCCCTTGTATATTGTACCTCAGAATATAACTCAATAATACATTTTTCACATTATTCTCTCATTCTCTTGTTTCTAACAAAAATAAATATAAAATGTGTGTCAATGTATATTTTGTTGCTATTTTTTATTTTTTTCACTTCTGTTAGAACTCCCTTCTCCTTTATTGAGGTCAAGAACTTGCTGTAACTAACTATGAAAATAATAGCAAGCTATATAAAAATAAAATCACATGTGAAAAAAATAAAATTAAAACACAGTTAAATATAAATTTAATAATAAAAATAGAGTGATAAAATGATAAAAAAAAACCTAGAAGTTGTTCAGATGGAACATTGTCCAAAGACGCTTTTTTTTTTTCATGTGTGAGAGAGAGGATTGTATCTCACAATGATGTGAGAAGAGATGAGTTTTACGCTGGTATGGCTTAAACAACTCGGTGCCTCCGATTTATTTCATTTTTTAAACCAACAATCACAAATCGGACCGTCCGATTTGTGATTTCGAAAATAAAAAAATTTTAATATTGAAATCGGACCGTCCGATTTTTATTTAAAAAAAAGTAAAAAATACAAATCGGACTCTCCGATTTGTAATTTATTTTTTTCTTCAAATAAATCGGACCCTCCGATTTGTAGTTTATTTTTTTCTTCAAATAAATCGGACCGTCCGATTTGAATAAAACACCATATAAAAAAAAACACCAAATCTTCCATTAACAATGTATTACACATATATTTAATCAATATAAAAAAAATTAGCCGTCTAAAGATGGTGGTGGAGGATCATTATGTAAAAATGGTGATAGAGGGTCCGTACTTCCACCAGATGGAACATTGCGTGAGACTGTGAGAATGATGGTGGAAGGCCAATGCTTCTAGCAGACCTTGCGTGAAATATAAATCTTTTTTGTTTTTGAAGTTAAATTTTTTGTAAAGAAGTGGTATAATGACTTATCGAGAAGCAGAGAAGTCATATATTTCTACCTTTTAAAAAATCTGTGAATTAACTTTTCGAGAAGTTAAAAGTTTTTTTAAAATTTGTGTCAAACACGCGTGTTGTGACTTTTCATAATTCAAAAGTAAAAAAAAATTTATGCTACTTCTCAAACGGGTTCTTAGTACTGTTACCTGACACATTAGCGAGCAACCATTTGCCATCCGATTACAGGGGTTGATCTGTCTAATTTTTTTTATAAGTGAGAATCTACTTGAAGTTTAAGGATGACTAAAGTGCGTTATGTCTTAGTTATGTCTTATGGAAAAATTACCAGGAATTGGATAGAGTATTTACCCTTTGATTATTAAACTCTTTTTCATTAGTCATTTGTTTTTTTTGGTCATATCTGGTACCGAACAAGTCGGCCCAGACAATATTAACTTTGACCCGAATCCCAAAATTCCCTCTCCTAGACCTACCCACAAGCCCACGCTATTCGGTTAGCCAATAGCCAAACTGCCCAAACATTGAGGGCTTAATCGTTTTCTTTTCTTAGGTCTATACTTCCTGCCATCAAAATTTGTCCACTCGCTAGCTCGCCTTCATACTTTTGAGTTTCGAGTTCACCATTTTTATCTATATTTTCTGAACTTTTTTTTGCTATTTTGTCTCTTGGTCGAATTCAAGACTTGTGAGTTGTGACTTCTTTTTATTTAGTCAATTCTAAATATTTTTTGGTCTACTTACTTATTAATTAGAGTGTACACTAAAATAGATACTAAGAAATTTTACATCGAACATTTTTTCTTCCTGAAACATCTTATTACATTGAGATTTTTGAATTTTACAAAAGTAAGACATATAAGTCTTTTCATCACATTTTGAAAAATTTATTTGTCCAATTGAAAATAATGAATTTGACTAAGATAGAGACTTATATACCTTGTTTTAAGAATTTGTTTGGGTGAGTTTTTTTGAATTTTTTTTTTAAGTAATTTATTTTTAAAAAATCTTTTAAAAAATTAAATTAATTTTATGTTTGGATATCTCGTATAAAAAGGTTTTTTATCAATAAATTATGTTTGGATATAACAATATAAAAATACTTTTTTGTTTATTTATTACATGAAAAACATCTTTTTTTAAGGAAAAAAGATCTTTTAAGATATGTTTTTATAACAATTTAAAGTTGTTACACATCCAAATTTTTTTATTAATCAAGTCTAACCAAATTAAACAATAAGAGTTAAAATAATATTAGTCACCATAACTTATTTTTGTTATATTAGATCAATTTGATCAGATTTGATTAACAAAAAATTAGATATGTAATATTATTCAACAATTTGTTAACACCCAAACAAAAACTATGTAAAATTTAAAAATTTTAATGTAATAAAAATTTTTTGATACGAAAAT
>NC_029785.2:8097168-8101676 GCF_000816755.2 Arachis ipaensis
GATGTATAATTAATTTATTGATTATAAATAATTTGAAAATTTTAATTAAATTATCATCTAATAATTCTTAACTATCAATTTCACAAGAAGTTAAGTGTATTTAAGTTTTCACTTAATTATTATCTTGTAAATATAAAATTTCAAAATCCCGCCAACCCCGTTCCCCCCTCTTCATTCTTATATTGTGTGAAGTGTGAAGTGTGAATAGCAATGTTCAGAAAAGCGGACCGAATTGACCGGTTCGATCGGTCTAATTGTGAACCGGAAATAATTATGGTTCGGTTTGTTTCTAAAACCGGTTCTCTAAAAACAGGAGAAGAATCGTCGAACTGGCCGGTTTCTACCGGTTTAAAAGAAACGGCGCCGTTTTTGCCAAATTTGCTTACTTTCACTCTTGGTTCTGAAGCTCCTTCGTTTCTTTCTCCCTTTCTCCCTCCCTTTCTTTCATTCACTGCCGCCGTCCGTCCGTCCGTCTATCTAGCTTCCCTCGTGTTCCAAGTCTTCAACCCCCGTTCGCTGTCACCGATCGCAGCTGCTTCCTCGAGCTCGGCGTCCGTCGTCTTTGTCTGCTCAGCCGCGCTTCCGCCGCCGTTGGTTGCCGTTAACGTTCGCGTCTTCGTTCAGCCGTCGTCTTCGTTCGCGTTCTTCGCCGTTCAAGTTTGCTCGGCGTTCACCGTTCGCGTTCACTCGCCGTTCACCGTTCGGGTTCGCGTTCGTCTGGAAGCCACGTTGCCCTGCTTCAAACTCTGCGACCAACCCGCGCGCTCCACCCAGCCGTCGAACTGCTCTCTTTTGTCGCCGCCGTGAGTTCCCTAAACCCACCACCAGACAATACACTCACACAACACCAATACTCTGCTTCAAACTCTGCAACTTCTTATTTCTATTACAATAAGTAACTATTTGATTTGGCAGTGGTTTGGATTTTTTTTATAGACTGAATTAAAGTATACAATAGTTATGTTCTCTTCTCTATCACATTGATACTAAGCTTTGAATTCTCTTATTTCGTTTCAAGTTTACCGCACTCAATATGTTTGATGAAATGCTTTAACCATATTTAGCGTTGGTTTTATCATTTCTAGCTTTTAGAAATTTAGTAAGTTGATTGCATGTGAAATTAGAATAATTGGATCTTAGTAATTAGGAAATTTTAGCTGCACAAATAGCATCTTTGTAGAAAACATATTAGCATGATGATTTTCCACTTGCATTAGTGTTCTTCTGGTAAATTTTAACTGTTAGTGTGAACTTGTTAAAATTTGCTAATTATTCTTGTGTTGTTGTTGTTCTTCTGTTATTTTTATTTTATTTTTTGTTGTTGTGATTTTCTGTTCTTGAACTTGTTAAGTTGATAATTTGTTAAATTGTTGGGCTGTTGTTGTTTTAATTTGCTAAATTGTTAGGTTTCTGTGATTTAATTTGTTGGATTTTCTATTTAGGTCTTGTTCTTGTTTATTTGCTAAACTGTTGTTGTGTATTTATTGTTGTCTTTGAGATTCTTACTGGATATTGGTGATCATTGATTTATTATATGCTTCATGTTTTCATTGTTTTCTTCTTCTGAAGGAAAAAAAATTCTGTTTTCATTGTTTTGTTGATTGTTTTTGTTTCAGAAATTAATTTTTTGTGATCAATGCTCAAACTCTAAATGCTGTTCTGTTGGTTTTGCAGTGTTTGTTTTGTTTCAGAAATCAATTTTTTGTTATCAATGCTCAAACTCTGAATGTTGTTCTTCTGTTTTTGTTTTGTTTCATAAATCAATATTTTGTGATCAATGCTCAAACTCTGAATGTTGTTCTGCTGTTTTTGTTGTTTCAGAAATCAATTTTTTGTGATTAATGCTCATACTCTGAATGTTGTTCTGTTTTGTTTTAAGGCTGAGTTTAGAAGAGGTGATTGAATTCTGAGTGTTGTTTTGTTTTTGTTTTAAAGCTGTGTGTTGTGTTCAATTTTCATTTTGTAGGAAATTCTGAGGTATATAAGAATTAAGAAGGAAGACTATTTTAACGGTATTATTCTGTTGATTCTGGTATGCTACAAGCTTGAACATAGAATTGAAGAGAGAAACCCTTTATTATTTTATCATTGGCCTATTTTTGGCATTGCATATCATTGTAGTTTGTTTATTCATAGAACTAGTTGTTTATGATCCCCTTTCGAAGTAAAAAAATGCAGTGGAAGAGTGTTTAGAACCAGTTGCTTTATTCATTGAATTTTTATAGAATCAGGTGTTTATTATAAAACGGTTTTTTTGGTTGAACTACGATTGAACCGGTTGAACCAGTGAACCAGTAATTAGAGCTGTTCGATGACCGGTCCGGTTTTTAGAACCTCGGTAATTTGTTCTATTTATTGACCACAAGTCAAAGAGGAGAAGAAGGAACAATGGAGGGTGTTGATTGCATTAAAAATAAGGTGTCGAGTGCCGATTATGATAGGGGTTTTTAATGAAATTAAATGGAAGTGGGGGTCTCAATGAAAAGTGGGAATATGATATAGAGGATAGGAGACTGAGAAGCTGTACCAATAATGGTTGAGATGTTGATTATGTTTGGGGTTTTATGCCATATGATTTCGAGCTCATATATCATAGTTTCTGGGAGATGTAGCATATCTTGATGTTGATGTGTTTTGTAAGTCTGCGTAGTTTTGTGTTCTATTTTGTGGAATTGATCTTGGATAACAATAAGATTTTGGGTGCTGGTTTTGTTTTTGTTCTGCTGTGATGATATTGTTTCGGATGTATGATTGCCTAAGAACTCACCTTCCCATGTTGGATCATTTACGAGCGTTTGAAGTATATAAAAGAAATCAATGAGAAATTTTTACTATGAGTGTGACTTAAAATTTTTCTAGAGGAATGTTCATGTAAAAAAAAAAAATCATAATTTCAGCCTTTGCATTATAAACTTCAATTTTAGGGGGTTTTTTTTTCTTGATTAATCTGTGGACAACTAATTATTTAAGTGAGACTAGGTCAATCGGTTCAACCAATGACCCATCAGTTGAACCGATAATTTAGTGACCCAATAGTCTGATCGGTTCGATTCTGATAACTATGCATGGCCACCAACAAACCCTTAACATCATTCTTTTCTGCATGAGCATCTTCCTTCTCAACATCATTCCTTTTTCTCTGTCTTCAGGACCCCGTCTTGATTCTTGATGACCAAATTTAGTGATGAATCGGGAGGCGCGAGACCTGGCAGTTCGAATAAGCAGAGCTCTGATCTCAGCCTCTTGTTTTGTTTCAGAAATCAATTTTTTGTTATCAATGCTCAAACTCTGAATGTTGTTCTGCTGTTTTTGTTGTTTCAGAAATCAATTTTTTGTGATTAATGCTCATACTCTGAATGTTGTTCTGTTTTGTTTTAAGGCTGTGTTTAGAAGAGGTGATTGATTTCTGAGTGTTGTTTTGTTTTTGTTTTAAAGCTGTGTGTTGTGTTCAATTTTCATTTTGTAGGAAATTCTGAGGTATATAAGAATTAAGAAGGAAGACTATTTTAACGGTATTATTCTATTGATTCTGGTATGCTACAAGCTTGAACATAGAATTAAAGAGAGAAACCCTTTATTATTTTATCATTGGCCTATTTTTGGCATTGCATATCATTGTAGTTTGTTTATTCATAGAACCAGTTGTTTATGATCCTCTTTTGAAGTAAAAAAATGCAGTAGAAGAGTGTTTAGAACCAGTTGCTTTATTCATTGAATTTTTATAGAATTAGGTGTTTGTTTTTCCGGTTGAACTATGGTTGAACCGGTTGAATCAATGAACTAATGAACCAGTAACTAGAACGGTTCGATGACCGGTCCGGTTTTCTGAACCTTGGAACAGAGTAACTACATCCCTCCGTGAGCAGTCACACTCTCAACCCAATCTCTCATTCTGAGTCTCCCTTCCATCACTGCAGCCGCCTGCCCTCACGGCCTCGCCTCTGTTTCGTCTTCTGCCTCATCTCGTGCTTCCTTATTCCGGTCGCCGTCCTCTGCTTCGCCGTCTCTGTGATCGGGTTGCCCGTCTGCCTCTGCTCCTCCTGAATCTGCCCGCTGCTCGTGCTCGGGTTAATCTGGTGAGCATTTTTTTCCTTTTGTATTTATTTATTCTTTTTAAATTAGTTGATAATTATTTAATTGATGTTGGTAAATTTGTATAAGAAGAATCAGAAAGCTTTTTGAGAGAGGTATATATTTTAGATATAAGAATGAAGGAACCATGACTGCAAAACAAGGGAATTGAAAAAAACGTTTTTTTTTGCTGTGAGTTCTTTATAAAACTTTGTCGTGGGACTCCTGCTGTGATCATGAATAGGGATATGATATGACATGGGATCCAGTGACACAAATTTAAAATTTGAGAACATCACATATATGTAAAATAGACACTTCCATTAAACACAGATATAAATAAGAGTTGGCAGAAGTTGGCAGAAATGCTGTTGGTAACGTAGCGGGATTGATGTAAAATATAAAGTATTTGTTAGATAAATTATAATTATATTTTG
>NC_029785.2:8102388-8121259 GCF_000816755.2 Arachis ipaensis
ATATAAATTATTTTTTTAATATTTTTTAATTATATAAAATATTTAAAATATATTGTTTTAATAATTAATAATATATATTATTTTTAAATTCATTTCAAAAATATATGTTAAGAATAAGGCTGGACATGCTGACATGTGATGACATTTAGGTATGTCTAAATGTGTCCGGAAAAGAATTTTTTATTTTTTATTGAGAAACGTTTTGGACACAGAAGACACGCGTGTCAAACGAGTGTCAATGAGTACGATGTTTGAAATGTATCTAACACACGGACACAGCAAATCAGAGAAGTGTCCGTGTTTCATAGCTTTTTGGTCACAAAAGAAGGTTTTCTCTGTGGGTGAGAAAGGTTATAGGTTATGGCAGAATAATGTTACATGAAAATGGAAAGATGAGAGGAGAATAAGAAAAAAAAAAAGACGAATAAAAATACAAGCTATATAATGTTTGCATCTTATGTTATATTTCTGTTCTAGTTTTTTAAATGAATTATCTATCTTCTACTTTCTTCATGTGATTAATTTGGATGGTTTCTAGTTAGCTTTGGTGGTTCTTCAAGTAGCCTTTTTTCCGGATATGAGCAAAGATCTTTTCTTCTTCGTGAACTGAAAATAATGCTTAAATATAAGTTTCTGACTTTTTGTGGACCTAGTTGTCGAATAATTAGATGCAACAAATGCTTTAGTAATGCAATTGAGGGTAACACACATAATTGATGTTTGAGTTCCATCACGAAACCCTACTATTTTAATCATAGAAAGGACCTAATTCAATTTTTTTATTTAGTATGTAGACATACTTACAAACTTATAAAGATCTATTTAAAAGTTTAGTGAAATTACAAGAACTAATAAAGTTATTAAACCTAAAATAAACCACTTGAAATCTTATGTGTGTGGCCTGATGGGATCGGTAAAGAACTTGATTTTAGGCTCTAGTGAGAACACCAATAAAAGGCTCCAGTGAGAAAGTCAATTGGATAGAAGATTGTCCAATTAATAATGGAGGAAGACTATTATACATATAAAAAGAAAAAAGAAAAAGGAAATACTATTATGAAAGACCTTCTGAAAATTTTATAGTAAAATGATAAGTCCTTTTATTGAGCAGATTGTGTTTGAGTGGTCTATGTATCCAACTCACCTTAGTTGGATCAGACTTTATTGTTGTTGTTAATGTGTGATATGGTGAGAGGACCTTCTTTTAATTACCTGACCAACCAAAAAGATTACCCTCCTGATCAAATAATAAATTCAATTGATTAGATACTAAGGGCTTAAATAAGGAAGCAGTAGAGAGCAGGCATGACAGCCAACCAAAACAGTGAAATTTAGACAATCAATTTGGACAGGTTTGGTTAGGAGTCTAGTTCCATCCTATAAGTTTAAGGAAGAAGTTCTCTTCGCCTTGCCCTTAATCTCGGGTTCAGTGGTCTTCCTGTAATTGGACCTATAATATTTAATTGCTAATACTATATTCTGATGCCTAATAGAGATTCAGCTCATGGCAATTTTGATCTACACAGGGAAGATTGGTGTAGAAAAAATTAATAACTTTTGGGTGCTAAAGTGCTGTGACGAGCCATACTTCATTATACTAGATGTCGGGTGGTAAAGTTCCAATAAGAGCATAAGATAGTTTTGCGAAGATAAAATTGTTGCAATGTAGGAGTTTGGTTGTACAAGAAAAGATAAGATTATGAATGAGAATATTCTAAATTACTGTAGTAAAGGTGGTAAAATCATGTATAAACATGTTCAAAGGAGAGCAATAAAATCATTTGTTAGGACCATGGCCCATTAATTAGAGGTATTGAGAGACCATTTCATTTGTTTAGGGAGTTGATCAATGGAGGATTATGGTTTTAGTTAAAAAATGGGAGGAGAATAAGAAAAAAAGAAGAATAAAAATACAAATTTGTATGATATGAATTTAGTGTGTTAGGTACTATTATGTGATAATCTTTTCTTTTCTGCTGAGATGAAAAATGGACCTTTGAATTAAATTGAATCTGCTGAGGATTCTAGAATTTTTATTGTGAAAATTAGGTGTAACTAGTTTCGTTCGTAATTAATTAGTAACCAGTGAAAATATATAATTTTTTATATTTTGAGGTGAAAACTCAGGTGCAACTAATTTCACATAAAATTGATAGTTGAGAATCGTTAAATGATTTGACAGTTTGACTAAATTATCATTTAACGTCTAAGGTTTTGGAAACCGGTTCGAACTGGCCGGTCGAACTGGTCAAACCCGAAACCGATGGTGAAAGCGGTTCGGACAGATGCCAAAACCGGGGATTTGAAAAATTGCCATTGGACCGTCGAACCGGCCGGGAACCGGTCGGTCGAACCGAACCGTGACCTGGCCGGTTTTCTAAATTTCTCTAACACGCTGCCATTTGGATTGAGGAACTCCCTAACCATTACCCAACGTCCCACTCCCAACCTTAGTCTCTCCAAAACAGCCCACTTCCAACCCTGACTCTCCAAAACGGCAAACACGCGCAGCACTCCCATCAGGCCATCACCCTTCCTCTCATTGTCATTGAGCTCCTCCTTCACTTCCGTCCCGCCACCGGCAAGCAACCGCCGCCGTTGCAACTTGGAGCTTTGAAGCCACTGTTGCAACGTCGTTCTCCTCCATCGTGTAGCCACGCTTGAGCTTTGAAACCACCGTCGCCGGCCTCGCCTCCTGCTTCCGTCGCGCAGCCACTGTCTCGCCGGCGCCAGTTCTGTTCCATCGCGTCAGCCCTTCAGTCGTGCCCTGTTCCTTTCTTGCTGCTGATCTGCTCTGCTCTGTTCTAGCATTTAGTTCTAGGTATCAACTTTTTTAAACTATAATTGTTGAATAATTGTTGTTACTTGTTAGTTAGTCTATGAACCTTGCTGTTGTTACTGGGTTGAATAATTGCTGAATAATTGTTGTTAGTTAATCTGTGGACTTGTTACTGAATTGAATAATTGTTGAATAATTTTGACTGGATTGGAGTGAGTTGCTGTGGGTTACTGTGATATTGTAATTAGATTGTATTGTTATTGGATTGCTGGTGATTTTTAGGTATGGATGAGAATATCAACTAAGAAACACTTAAGGCTATTGGATTGTTGTGATATTGTATTGTTATTGTATTTTTTTCTTTTTGGTTAATTTTTGAAAAAAGATGTTTAATCTTTGTTAAAATTGTGCTGAAATTTTGCTAAAATTGTGATTAGCTGAAAATCTTGTTAATCTTTATTGAAATTATGCTGAAAATTTTGTTAAAAGTTTGCTAGAATTTCTATTTGTTCATTATGAGTAGAAGGAGGGGTTTAGAATAGTTCTTCTGCAAGGAGAAAGGGATCATTATCTTTTTCTATTGATAACTTCAAATACACGTTCAAGTAGTTGACTTATTGGGAGAGAAGAGAGCCATGAGAATGGATCTTACACAACAAGGATTAAAGGTAGAGAATGCAATGGTTGGGCCTTTAGGGTCTGCACTTTTTGACTTTGCTGTTTCCATTTCTTCCGTCTCACAATAAGTATGCTTGTTTATCGAGCATCAGATGCTACATTTTAAATTTTTAATATCATTGTCTAATAATAATTGATACTTCTACTTTATATCATACTTAGGTCAAATAGCTGGATACTGGAATTCATTGATTTGAGAGGTGAAATGAGGAGAGATGTTTGACATGCTTTGATAAGTGAAATTATAGCGTTACACAAGTTCACACATGAATATGGACCTTGATTATGACCAATCTTTTGTTATAGAAAAAATAATTTTTTTCATCTTTGTTTTTAACGAAAAAATAGATGAATTGAATTAACTAGATAAGTAGATGATTGAATATTTATTATTGGTTTGGTTAATTCAATAATTTTTTTTGTTTTTCGTGATTATCTTAAATTTTATATGTATATAAATTTTGATCTTTGATATGTTTTTTTATATTTGACTCATGTATTGTATTTAAATGTGATTATGAGATTTTAATTGGAATTATACTTTTAATTTGTATATATTTAAGATTTATATCAGAATATATTTATATTTTTGTATATTTATTTAAAATTTGATATGTTATTTTATTATAATTCGGTTATTTCGGTTGAACCACGGTTGAACCGGTTGAACCTCTAAACCGATGAACCAATAGTTCAAGCGGTTTGATGACCGGTTCAGTTTTCAGAACCTCTTAACTATCAATTTCACATAAAGTTAACTATACTTGAGTTTCCACCTTTATTTAATTGTGATCGAATTAGCTCATTCAACTAATGACTCACATGTTAAATCAGTGGTCCGTTCACCCAGTAATCCGATTAATTCGATTGATGGTTTGGTTCTGACTATAGAATGTGGACGTATCCATCCACCACCGCCGGCGATGTATTCTGCTTAGTTTTTGGTGTTTTTCTCTTGTATTTTATTTTATTTTTAGCAGTTATTTAGATGTCAAGATACATAATTGTTTTGGAATTTAACTAAATATTAATTTAAATGTTAATATATATTATTTTAAATAATTTAATATCAACTCAAATTATCTAAGGATTCTCATATGAATAATTATCATTACTTATATCGGGCTCAATTTGTAAAGAGGAATGCTAGGGATAGCAATTTTTGTGATTTGTAGCCATCAAATAGCCATCAATGATGGTTTTAATGGTGTGAGATTGGTGTGAGATTTCATCCAATGACTCACTTTTCATGCTGGCCAAAATTTAACAAAATTGCTGCCCCCTACTTTTCCATTTGTAAATATTTTGTTGGAGGAATCCTTGACCCTCTCCCAGGCATGGTCACCGAAAGCTTTAACCAAAATCAAAACCTAATTAGAATTTTTTGAAAACCAATCCTAACGGTTGTTCTGTTCACCCAGTTCGCAGCAACGCATTCCACAATTCTGAGGGGGAATTTTTTAGGGTTTTGGGAGCCATGAACAACGTTGGCGATCTCCACAAGGTTTGGGAAATCAACGCTCTGAAGAGGAAGCCGTTGCAAGAAGAAGCCACCAAGATGTTGGAGAAGATCGCGAAACAGGTCCAGCCCATTATGCGCAAGCACAAATGGAGGGTCAAGGTTCTCTCTGAATTCTGGTAATTCAACTATTGTTTTTAATTTGAAGGGGTAATGCAGCAATGGAAAAAGAATGATCCAAGCAATGGCGGTAAGAGGGGAGGAAAAAACCGCATTTTTAATCAGATATTTTGCTTACTTTTTCTTTATGGTTCTTTTGTGATTTGTTGATTTTACTAAAATTTATTGGGGTTCCGGTTTCTAACAACTAGAACTTTAACAGAATATTTTGAGTAGAAACATTGTTTCTGCCCCTTATCTAGTTTCTTCAATGCTGCATTCGCTTAAATGCAGCATGACATTTCAGTTTGGGGCTTTGGGCAAGGGAATGAAACTGAATTTTTTATTTTTAACTTGATGAGTGAGTCTGTTTTGCTCTTTTCTTTTTGTGAGATTATTGAAGAACTTGCCAAAATGATTGTAGTCCAAACAATCCGCGACTTTTGGGGTTGAATGTTGGAGCTGGTATACATGTGAAGTTGCGATTGCGCAGACCGAACAGGGATTTGGACTTCTACCCATTTGATCAAGTTTTGGATACGATGCTTCATGAGCTTTGCCATAATGCCCATGGTCCTCATAATGCCAACTTCTACAAGCTTTGGGATGAACTTAGAAAGGTTCTATTTGTTCCGTTCCTCTTTTAATTGTTCATGCATGTGGATTGTTATACTAGATTCTTAAAAAGAACACTTTCGTTGTTTTATACAATCACATTGGTGTTGGGAATTTATGTATTACATTTCATTTCAAGAGTAACTTTTATCTGATATTTTTGTTTAAGCCTTAAGTTTCTTTGTTATACTAAAGGATATTAAGCTTGAACTCCTTCAATTTGTTCCTGTCATTCTTTTATAGTACATGCAAATAACATTCACCGTTAGATTTTTGAAGTGCAATGTTTTTGCTTAATCAAATTAGCTTGATGTTGTGAATTATTTATATCATTCAATTTCAAGAGTTATTATTGTTGTTGTTGTTTAATCTAATAATGTTCTTATTTAGCTATAAGTATGTCTGTAATATGTGAAAGCTAGATTGTTATAATATTAAGGCTCCATTGATCATTGAGCATTTTTACCTTATCTCCCAACTTAATAATGAAAAATAATAGTAATATAAAGAAAATGAAAAAGATGAGGGACAAAATGTTATCTCTCTTGCAACTTTCCTCCAACCACTAGATGTGCTAGACTCTGCAGGCAGCAATATACTTATAGAATCCTCTCCATACTTTTCACTTTTGATGTATTGCTTTACAGCTTTAGTAGTAGCAAACAAGTCTTATAAATAGTAGTATTTATTATAAAAGTTCCTGCAAAGTTGAAACATTCATTCCCTGTTGCTGTGAATTCTATGTAGTAAACTATGTCTTTCTTATTAAGTTGCTATTATTCTTCTTGTCCTTGCCTTGCATCTATAATGTAATCCATGTTAATGATCATATACAGGAATGTGAAGAGCTGATGTCCAACGGAGTAACTGGCTCGGGAGAGGGGTTTGACCTTCCAGGAAGGCGCTTAGGTGGTCATTCCCGGCAGCCACCCCTTTCATCACTCCGTAAAACAGCACTTGCAGCTGCAGAAAAGAGATCGCGATTGGGATCACTCCTTCCCTCTGGACCTAACCGTCTTGGGGGTGATAGTGTTATAATGAAGGCACTTACTCCAGTGCAAGCGGCTGCAATGGCTGCAGAAAGGAGATTACAGGATGACATTTGGTGTGGTTCTCAAACCTGTGAAGCTTCAGATCATGAAGATTTTAACTTTGAACCTGCTGCGAATATTGAGCGCAAGGGTAAAAATGTGGGTAGCTCAAGACTTCGAGACAATTCTTCTCTACCTTTGGATCTGAAATCTCAGAAAAGGAGTCGTGTCATGGATTCAAGTTTACTGGATTGCTCGTCTAGTACCCCTAAATATGTTGATTTGACTACGGATGCACCACAGATTGGATCTATCATTGAACAATGCACTGTGACTCAAGGAAGGGGTGTTGGTGGATTAGAAAGCATTTCACATTCTGAGTCAAATTCTCGGATAGGATCTACTTCTGCAAATATTACAAGCTCCTCCACTCCACTTTCTGGTGATAATAATACATCTCATTCTGAAGAACTTGCAATGTGGGAGTGCTCAATGTGCACTCTGTTAAATAAAGTAAGTATCAAAATATAGTGCTTTATTCTTTGCAAACCTTTTTTCAGTTTGTCACAAAGTACAATAAACATTTTTGGCGAATTTACTCTTACAATGATTGTGTTGTGGCCTTTCTCTAATGCATGTGAATAATGTTGAACCACTGCAGACATTAGCTCCATTATGTGAGTTGTGTGGCACACAACAGCCGAAAGATTTTGCCACCAAATACAGTACTTGGTCTTGTAAATTCTGTACGCTGGAAAACAGTGTGAAGTTGGACAAATGCTCAGCTTGTGATCAGTGGAGATACTCTCTTGGTGCACCAGTGTCATCCCGTGCACCTAACGTCGGCACTTGAGTACAGTAGTTTATAAGTATATGAATGCTTATAAGTTGTAACACTGGTGTTTGTGCAACTTAATGGCAAAATTATTTCATTTATTGCTTTATGGCAGTGGCTTAAGCAAATGAAGATGCCAATGCTTGATTTCTTTAACTTGAAGCTACGTGGAAAATAGCAGTTCCATTTTGATCTTTTTCACTTGATAGATATGACAATTTCGATATAGTATGTTGGCATGGAGATGTGTATAGCTGAACTGCTGAATTAGTAAGCATTGTTGGCACTGCTCTGAGTTATGCCTGATTTGCAGAATTTGGATGCTGACTTTTGTGCAAGCAAATTAAGAGCTTTTCACTGAATTGGGTTTGTATGAGTATATGCCATGGTTCTCTCGTCTGCTTGGATTTCTAGTTGATGTTAGAGAATCGCCAGAAAAGTTATATAAGTATATAACCTGTCTTAGAATTTTGGTGATCAACTATCTGCATATCAGTTGTCCTCAACAATTTGGCTTGGGGACACTGTTAACAACTAATCACCATGTTGGACTTGCGTTGTCATTTCTTTGTAATGAAGGGATTAGAATTTGAAACCAGGAAGTTAATCTAGATACTTTTTATTATTACTAAACAAATACAAAACTCTTGTTTTACTTGAAGAAGATCAAACCCTGTTCATCAATTTCCAAACTCAACACTTTTTGTTCATCTTGAACCTTATTTTCGTCATCTTATTCTTCATATGGCAGTGTTTCCTATCTCATTCATTTGGGATTTATAAATATAGTGTTTATGCTAGTTTGGTAATTGTATTTGTTATACAAACTTGTATACAAAATAGTCAACATCTGTTCAATTTTATGACCATTCAAAAAATGAGATAGTGTACATATAGATATAAATTCTTGTATTATCTCAATTTCAGTATATTTATTTTTGTTAAGATATTTACTAACATAACTATAACAAGAAAAAAAATTAGCTAGACTTTTTGCCAATAATTATGATAGCAGAAGTTTATCATTTTATTTTCATTTTAAATTCAGAATATATAAAGTTTTTTTTTCCTTAGAGATAAAAAAAAAAGTGTAAATGCAGTTGATATAAGTCTTTCGTTAACTAGTTTTTGGTATCATATTTAAAGCTAACTAAAAGATCATGTTATAAAAAGCTAAGGGTGCTTTTGATTTATATTTTTATTTTTAGTATTTTTTATCTTAAGAATTTGATGAAGAAAAGAGAGAAAATAGGAAGTGAAAATAGAAAATAAAATTGCCATTTTTACTGTTCTCTCTCTTTTTTTTTTTCACAAAATTCAAAAAACAAAAGATATTGAATAAAAAGGTAGAAAATAAAAACGCAAACGAAAATGCATCTAAGGACTTTGTTATTTTTATTTTCAATATTCTTCTAGAATTTTGTTATTTTTAGAATGACTAGTTTTTATTTTTAATATTTTTTTTTAGAATTTTGTTATTCTTACTTGTGCCATCAAGTTTTGAATACACAAGATCACTTAAAATGAAAAGAAAAGCAATCACTTTAAAATCTTTAAAAAGATGTCAAAGTTTTAGAGTACGTTTGTAATGATAGAAATTAAAATTTACTAAGTGAAAAATTTTAAATATTTTAGAAGAAATAAAAATAATAATTTTGATTCATTTAAACATTTTAATTATTATGTTTATTCTTTTTATAAATCAGAAAAAATTATTATTACATGCATACGTTGGGATATGAACTCCTAATATTTGATTAAGTAGATAAATAAACTAATTATTTAACATTTCAAATTAGTTATTTTCAAATTAATTCTTACGTTAATTACACTTACTATTTAGGGTAAAGTACTAAATTGGTCCCCTATGTTTGGGCGTAATTCTGTTTTAGTCCTTAAGGTTTAAAGTGTCATATTTGAATCCAAAAAAGTTTCATTTAGCATAAATTTAGTCCCACAATGAGGTCAAACTTAAATAATTAACGGAATGTCCTACATAACAATAGTATAAGAACAAAATCGATAATTTGGAGAACAAGTACAAGCTCCAGAGGCACAAAATCAACCGTTGATGCATCAATACATTTATTTATCATTCTCTTTAGTTCTATAGAAAATATTTTATTTATATTATAAGAAAAATAATAAATAAATGTATTGATGCATCAACGGTTGATTTTGTGCCTTTGGAGCTTGTACATGTTCTCCAGATTATCGATTTTGTTCTTGTACTGTTGTTATGTAGGACATTTCGTTAATTATTTAACTTTGACCCACTGTTGGACTAAATTGATGCTAAATAAAACATTTTTTGATTCAAATAAGACATTTTAAACCTTAAGAATCAAAACAGAATTACGCCCAAACATAGAGGACCAATTTAGTACTTTACCCTACTATTTAAAATGATAAAAAATATTCTTATTTATAAGTGAATATTTAATGAAATAACTTAAACAAACATAGAATTATAAAAAAAAATTCAACTCATTAAAAGATTATTCTAAATCAAAGAATTATACTAATATATTAAAGGCTTTCAAACTATAAAATTAAATTACAAATAAAATTAAATTCTTTTATTAACAGAATAGATTTTTTTTTCTAGAATAAAAAACTTTCAAAACACGGTTAAAAATTGTACCAAGGAAAGTCGGATATATGCTGGTTTTTATAGATGGTAAATTTTTCACATTATAATATAAATGAATATTCTCATCTTAAGATTACTTTACAATTTATATCGTATGGAGTTATGGACGATATATGCTATGGGGAAAAAAATTAAAAAAAAAAATTGCTGGTCTTCCATCTAACTAAGCATCTTGTATCTAACTGCTCTACCAAAGTCTTGCATCTAACCGATTATTTTCACCTTAATTCTTCCAAAAAGGCAAAAACCAACAACCACTTCCCCACTTTTTTCCTTCTTCTGGCATCCAAAACCTGCCGCTTCATTTTTGGATGCACAATCTCTCAGCTCTGCAACTCTCTCACTTTCTATGTCTATGGCAATTTCAACGTACCCTCTTTCTTCTTCATCATCAGTATCACTGACCCCCATCTCTTGTTCTTCCGTGCTCTCTCTGAGCTGCTGTTAGTTCAAGATCCTCTTTTTAGTGACCCATGATCACTCATCAACGTCTTTGATAACTGTCTTCTGTAGAAAAGAAGTTTCAATCTTTTCTGCAATTCGGGACACCCTTTTGCCTTTTATGCAACATCCTCTGGAGCAGCCAAAAACCCAATAGCTTTTTTGCTTACTGGAATTTTCAGATCCTGGATCGGTTTTTCTGACGGTTGTTCTCTCTGATTTGTTTGTGAAGACGCATTAAATTGATATTGCTTTGTGGCTCAGGTCAAGTTTCAAAGAACTTTCAGTTTCAGCTGAGGATCATGCCTCTTCATGAGGCTTTCTGGTATTGAGAGAAAAGGCTCAATTTTGTCCACAAGGTGTTTGGTTTTTTCTCTAACTGCATAGTCCTTCTTGATTGATGAGAGGATTTTTTTTTCTGGTTTTTTGTTGGTGTTGCTTTTTTTGTTTGCTTTTGTTGGATATCATTAGAAAGGGAAAATCTTTATAATTAGAGTTTCTGAAAGGGTTATGTGTTTTCTGTAGTAATTATCTTTGATATTTTTTGCTAAGTAGGGTGAGGAGATTGAAGCTGTTTTGGTCTTGGGTTTGCTTGGATGATAATATGCTAGAAGGTTATTGCTTTATGAGTTTGGATCTGAAAGATTGTCCTTTTGGACAAGTTAAACAAGAGGGTTTGGACCCCTTGCCATTGCTTTGAATTCAAGTGCAAATCTGGTTTTTGCATTAGCTCACTCCTCTTGGAGCTCCTTTCGAGATGGCTGTAACCGACAGGTGTTTCGTGGAATGGAAAGAGCAGTTTGTTTCCCAGGAGCGTGGCAACCGTGTGGTCCACTATTACCTGAAGGATTCTGACGGGGAATCCATACTCGCTGTTGTGGGCACTGAGAGGAGTGTTAGGCACATGTTCTATGTTGTCGCCGATGAGTTTTTGGAAATTTGTGGGAAGGAAGGTTCTGTTCCTGCCGGTTTCAAATGGAGATCTAGAAGAGAGGTGGTTGATTGGCTGACGTCAACGCTTTCGAAGCAGCATCTTCAGGGAGATAGAACTGGTAAATTGATAATTATTTTCTATGGCTTTATCTTATTACTATTGTTTTGATGCCTTTTAGCTGTTGTCGGTTGAATTTATGTGTGCAGCTGCAAAATGAAAAATAATATAAGGATGTTACAACTTTTTGTTGCAATCAAGTTACATGAACTTAATGTATAGTGATATTTATATTTTTCTTGTCTAAGCAACTTTATGCATATCTTCTGACACAAATCTTTGAGCTTGTTTGTAGCATGAGTGCATAAAACTCATTCATGTATGTATGTAAATGTATCTTTCTCATAGTTTTATCTTCTTCAATATCTTTGATAATGTCATTTAATCTGGAATTATAAGGAGTCTCTATCATGTGCAGTCTGGACTTTGAAAGCTCTTTAGCACTGACATTTTTCTCTAATGTTGTTTTCTTCTTACTTATTCCTGTTGTATAGGATAATATCCCTTTCTACCAGTGTCATTTTTTAAATAGAAGTCCTTTACCCCTTCAACAAAAACAGCTGATGCTCACAAATAGTATAAATGATAGTGAAAGCTCATTTAAGATTATAAATATTCTCTTCTTTTATATGTATTTACTTATTTATTTATTTACATATATTTTTTATATCATAGGATCACCTAGTCATTCTTCAGGACAAGCTTATGATACCACAAATGGTAGTGTCAATGAAATTACTGGTCTTCCTGCACCGATAGCAAATAGCAAGGTATATCCCTCTTGTTTACTTTTTCTTTGTCTTCCTTTATATATATTATTTAATTGTGGTTGTAATTAATATTTTTGATGTATACCTACATCTCTTGCTTAGGGATTTCTAACCCGAAACGCTAAAATATCCAAGTCTGACATTGTTTGGTCTGGAGTGGCATGGACGTGTGGCAAGCAGCTTAAACATTATCATGCTTTTTGCAGGAATGGCATCAAAATAATTGTAAGTATCCCTCATCCATCCACTTCCTACACAAACATGGAAGTATTGGAAAAGGGACTTGAACTGAGGTTTCAAGTATTGTTCATCCTTTGATATTTTATTTTATAGCTTATACAGAGAAGGATCTGGTGCTTTGAGTTTAGCTTAGAGGAAAATATCTTCCAGTTGTACATATCTCATTGCCTCCTTTCTGACTTCCAGGTTCAATCATTTGTTTTTGTCATGGGCAAGGGAGAGAATCATTATGTTGCTTATTTAGAGGATATGTATGAAGATAGGAGGGGGCAGAAAAAGGTCAAAGTGAGGTGGTTTCACCATAATCAGGAAGTCAAGGGTGTGATTCCTGTACGAAATCCACATCCCCGGGAAGTTTTCATCACACCTTATTCTCAAGTCATTAGTGCAGAGTGTGTTGATGGTCCCACCACGGTCTTAAGTCGTGAACATTATGAAAAATGCATGCCTTGCTTTTCCCCAACTTCATCAGATAGAATACATATGTGCTTTAGGCAATTTAGAAGCAACAAAGTCAAGCCCTTTGACTTGAGTAAACTGCGTGGGTACTATGATCAACCAATTCTTTCTTGCTTGCAATTTGATTCTATGCTGAATCCTAAGGGAAATGGCCTAGCAGGAGGAGATGAAGAGTTGAGTGCAGGTGAAACTGTAAAGCTCAGAGCCAAGAGAAGGGATAGGGGAACCCCTCAGTCTTTGATTGGTCGGCGGGGAGTTAGGAAGTTAGTTAGGAGTCAGCAAATGATGGTATACAAAAACTCACAGGGTGTAAATAATTCTAGGGCAGATAGGAGATTGTTTTCTCTGAAGGAAGTTGAGTCTCAACCTTGGTATAATGTCACATACAGGATTGATGACAAGATAGAGGTCCTCTGTCAGGATAGCGGTATCAGAGGCTGCTGGTTCAGGTGTACGGTTGTGCAGGTATCTCGGAAGCAGATGAAAGTCCAATATGATGATATTCAGGATGAAGATGGAAGTGGGAATCTTAAGGTATAATACTGCTTTTGTGGTACTCCAAATTCTGTTTCCATTGTTGGTTAAATCCTACAATAGTTGGCATATATAGAGCCAGCTCCTATTTAAGGTTTGTTATCATGGTCAAAAAGATTTAAGGCTCTATTTCTTTTATAGCAACTTGTAACTGGAAAGAAATGTTCTTTTATAGTTATAGGTTATATCTTATGGGGATTATGCTAGACTAATGATGGATCCAAATTGAACTGAAATAAACCACTCCCTGTTATAAATCTTCTAAAGATAAGGATCTGCATACTCATATATAGAAGTAACTGTAATCCCACGTTCAAGTAGAGTATGATATGGTTAGAACCTTTTAAAAATTTATGTGGAAAAAAAATAGTCTTGGAACTGAGTGGGAAATGATATATTGCAAAACAAAAGTTGTATAGTTTCCTTCAATGCATTACGTTTGCACATCTTAATTGGAATTCAACACTCTTACCTTGTTCTTTTCCATGTTTTAGGAATGGATCCCTGCTTTCAAGTTGGCCATGCCTGATAAACTTGGGATGAGACATCCTGGCCGATCGACAATCAGACCAGCTCCTCCAACTTCCAAAGATCAAGAATTGGTTATTGGAGTTGGAACTGCAATTGATGCATGGTGGAGTGACGGCTGGTGGGAGGGGGTTGTAACTGGAACTGATAACTATGTTGATGATAATGTGCAAGCATACTTTCCTGGTATGCTATATTACTGTTCTGTTTTTTTGTTTAAATTTTGGTTTGATTAATGTAAAGTGTTTATAGTATGACTCAATTTTCAGTTATGCCATTTTAATTTAGAAGTTTTTACTTAGGTCCTTATATTGAATAAAATTGTTTGATCAAGTCCTTGGATGAAACTCTCTTTTATATAATTCAATGGATTCTTATGTAATTTTGTGAGCTAAACTATAACTATTTATTCAATTCAATTCAGTCAAAATTTTTAACAATAATTTGCTCTAGGGACATTATAATATATGTATTTTCCTGTTCTCAATGCATGTAGGATCTGATAAAAAAATTTAAATTATATGGACCTAACTGAAAACTAGACCAAACTTCAAGGACCTATAGATTAGATAAGCCTATTTTATTTTTTGTCTTCACTTTATAATAGAGTTATTCTTCTGATATCAGGTGAAGGCTTGCTAATGAAAGTACGTAAGAAAGATCTAAGAATATCTAGAGATTGGTCTGGGGACAGGTGGATTGGTATTAAGCCGAAGCTTGATATAACCTCAACTATATTCGCCATTAACGGCCTTAACACGAAGCATTCCACGTCCCCAGCTAAAGATGGGGACTCTATTGGTGTTGCAAATTCATGTGATGAAGTTCCAGCGAGTGACGAGCCTATTAATGAACCAGATTTTGCTGAAAAGATGGTTGAGGGTGTTGCTGAAGATGGGGATAACAATGATGATGGTGATAATGATAATAATGATAGTAAAAATAGTAATCTTGTGTCAGAAAAAGATACTCGAGCTGATAACAATGAGATTGAGATGAATAACATTGGTAATGAAGATAATGGTGATGATTCTAATAAGGACAGTAATGACAATGTTGATAAAGACGGCGAAAACGATAACAAGGATAGGGAGGCGTTTGGGACTTCCATGGAGGACTGTAAAGTTGACAAACCCGCCGAAATGGCTGTATAAAATATTTTTGTTTGGCTAGAACTGATGACTGATTGTAGAGCACTGCAACCATCTCTTGCTTTGTTGTAATTTGAGTCTAATGTTAGTATGATAGGATTGAATGTAAATAGTGATGTTGGAAAGGTGATTCTTCGTTTTTAACCTTGTTCTAAGTTGCCTTCCATATAGGTGTACAGTGTTAAGGGGTAATGTCTCCAAGTCTGTGTTTTTTCTATTTCAATATTGATTGTATTAGAATGTAGATTTCTTTCATAAGGGACCGGACAGATATTGTTGATTAATTTCAGTTCTTGTCTAACTAGCTACCACTTTCATTTATTTCATTGCAGCATATTAACAATTTTCTTGTTTGTTCTTCCTTCATGTATAGCTTCATGTACAAGTATACTACAAAAGGATTCAGTATGATTATTATGGGAAATCTATTGAACACGTGGGACACTGGGACTCCCAAACTGGACTTGGGTACTTTATTAAAGTTCCTTTTATTTATTGATTTTCTTTTTTAAAGTTTGTTTTAACAAAAATATTTGGCATATTTAAGTTAGAAATTGCTGTTAGAGGATGATAATATCATAATACAGAGAAGATGACCAGACTAAGATTCAAATGACTCATGCATGAGACTAAATGTAGTAAATTTTGATTACTTATACATTCAGTTAAAGGCATTTAAATTCAATTTAACCCAATTAAAATTACCATATATTATTAATGTAATATAATCTAAATCAAGAACCAACTGATCTTTTTCTTTTGACTCACAAGGATTTCATTGGATTTTGATATCTTAAATTTAACTTATAATTCTAATAACATTTCTCCTTCGTTTTTCCCCTTCTTTTTTACCCCTTTTATTTTCGTGTAAGAGTAACAAGACTAACCCAATTGATAGAGTGGAGACTGAAGAGTATAAAAGTACAGTCTAAGAAACAAAAAGGAAGAAAAAATATATACATAAAAACAATAAACGATATAATTAACTTAAAAATGTGTTACAATGCCATTAAATTGTTGTAACAACCTAAAAAACAACCGTTCAAAACGGAAAAGAATATAGTTGCTGATACCTACAACTAATACTAAGATAAATTTAATATAAAGAATAAAAAAACTAGAGAAAAAGAACTGAAATATTTGTTGACTATGGGATCTGTTGGTCAACCACATCAGCTTGGTCCTTAGAGTGGGTGTTAGGCTTGTTTATGCATGGCAATATCCAAGTGATCACCTCCAAGACCAAAGCAATTAGAGCCAAACATATGATCACACCCAAATACACACTCTTCCATTCTCTTGCTTCCATTATGTCAATACCTTTGAAGACGTTCCATATGCCAAGTCCAATTGTTCCGTAACCGACTACATAGTGGAAGATGTTCCAGAAGATTCTGTGCCTGTGATCCTTCTTAGGCCTCAAGAACATAGCAACATAATATTTATTTTATTAAAATCAACTTTAGTATAAAATTGCCAAACATAAATAATATTGACATAGACTCATTTCTACTTAAAATTAATCCTACAAAATTACTTTCCTTCAAACTCAAATAAACACACACATAGTCGTTGATACCTACAACTAAGAGTAAGATAAATTTAATATAAAAAATAAGAAAAGCTGAAAAAAAGAAAGAACTGAAATATTTGTTGACTATGGGATCCGTTGGTCAACCACATCAACTTGGTCCTTAGAGTGGGTGTTAGGCTTGTTTATGCATGGCAATATCCAAGTGATCACCTCCAAGACCAAAGCAATTAGAGCCAAACATATGATCACACCCAAATACACACTCTTCCATTCTCTTGCTTCCATTATGTCAATACCTTTGAAGACGTTCCATATGCCAAGTCCAATTGTTCCGTAACCGACTACATAGTGGAAGATGTTCCAGAAGATTCTGTGCCTGTGATCCTTCTTAGGCCTCAAGAACATAGCAACACAAACTTGTAGGGATGCTAGGCATACGAGAGTGATTCCAATGCATCCGTGAGAAGAGTGATGACGGTTATGTCGTGCCATGTATGAGCCAGTTGCAAAGCCAATTATGCCAATGATATAGGCCATGGATTGGCATGCTCGATGCACGTGAAACCACGTGGCACCCAAACGACCATCGAACGCCTTCAAGTAACGAGCTAATATTGCCCCCATTGGCATCAGTATTCCCCAGCTTATGCCATTCAATATCCCATGCACCTGTTGAAAGCAGAATTTGTTGTGAGAAAAATATATATAGATATGATAAGAGGCGGTTATTTTTAAAAAGAAATCTTTATGTGAAGATATCTTAATATATATTTGATTAAAAGGACAGAAGAAATTTTTTTACAACACAGAGAGTTTATGCATATTTCTGACCTTTCGGAGTTTGATTTTCGAATTTCCGGCGGTTTCTGAGACCTTCCCGGACACAAAATCTATAGTCCCAAAGGATTGAATGTTAGGTCCTGACAAAGAATGCATCCCAAGAGTTCCATCGTTAGAAACAGGGCCTTCTTGCCAGACATGATTCAGCAGAGTTGTATTCTCGGGGAGTTTGAAACTCGCAAAAAGGATCATATCGCCATTGGAATAAGATGCTGAGACGCTATAAACAGGAAAGCTAAGAGATCCTTCTTCCAAAAGAGTATCATAACTCGTGACAGAAGAGGTGTAGGCTTTGAGAGTAGCGTCAGAAGAATTTCTGAAAGCAAGGAATGCCTGGGATCCAACCATACCCTGTGAGGTTGGGTTGATGGCCCAAGCAACCCAGCTTGAATCCGTTGCGTTGGCCTTCTTGAATGCCACGTCGACTCTGCTTGATGATTGGTGGTAGTTCCAGTGCAGTGATGAATCAAGAACGCCCAGGTCCTTGCATGTTGCGTAGTTAACGTTATTCGGAAAATTCAACGACTTGCATGGTTCACAAGTCGCTGTGATCGACAACACAAGGAGCGAGAGTAACCACGCAAGTTTATGGATTGAGGCCATGGATGTGTGATTGGAAAGAAAAGAAAATATTGATTGAAGTTTAAGAAGAAAACTAAATATGGTGATTATTTGAACTCTCTGAGTGTTTTAGGATGGCACAATGAATAGTGAGTAGTAAGTAGCTGATAATTTATACAGGATTCAAGTTGTAACGTAGCTTCAAAATTTTTATAGAATCATTTCGGATTTGAATCTTATCAAACGGTTTGAACTAATATGATTTTGTTTTCTTTTGCAGTTCAGTTTAATTTAAATCAAAATATATTTCTCTTATTGAAATATTCTTTAGATACTATCCTTAATTAATAATTTTTTTTATGATACAAATGCATTTTTTATTTTTTATGACAATAATAATCACTAATCAACATAGAGTCATGGACTTACTGGCCAGCGGACTCGTTTCTTCAGTTTGAACCAACTAGTCTGGCATGATTTAAAATTTTAACAGTATGGCTTAATTAATTGAATATAATTGATCCAACTCATGCTTTTAGTTGACAAAGATTCGATAAAATTTAATTTTTATATGAAATAGGGGCATAGGGGATTTATTCTTTGTGATTGATGA
>NC_029785.2:8121622-8121868 GCF_000816755.2 Arachis ipaensis
AAATCAATCACTCAAATTTGTCATCAATATATTTATATATAATTATATAAATATATGAGTAGTTTAATTTATTTTTAATGTGTATTTATATTCTAACATTTTTTATACTGATAGTTAATTTTAGTAACTAATTTTAATATACACGTAATATAGCCTAAAAAATAAATAAGAAAGCAACGAAGAAGAAGAAAATTAGTAAGACACATAAAAGAACAGAAGATGATTGTGATATTACAATATAATATT
>NC_029785.2:8122572-8123325 GCF_000816755.2 Arachis ipaensis
ACATATAAATTTTTATTTATATTTTTTTAATATTATTTTTTGATAATGTAGATAATTTATTTTCTATATTGATAATAATATAGTGTTATAGCATGCTATGTGGTGTTTAGTATAAAAAGATTTGATTTACACGTTTTTTGGGTGGTAAGGGGTAGGTAGGAGCGAATTTTTCATCGCTTCTATTTGTGGGTAGTAAAAAATTAAACTCTAATATGCTCCTACTAGAGTTATCAAATGGACCAGTTCATCCCGTTTAGGCCTGACTTATCTAATCTTGCAGGTTAAACAGGCCCATTTAAGCCTATTTTATTTATGGCTCATAATTTTTCAGTTTGAACTATTTATAACCAATTCGATAGATTAAATGGGCGGACCCATTTACTCTTTTATATTAATTTTTAAAAAATATTTTGACAAAAAAATTATATTTTGGTCAAAAATCTTAAACAATATTTTTGTTGATGGGTCGAGTTTTCGGGTTGGGTTGGAAGAAATATTAGCAAAAAAAGTACTAACTTTTTTTTTTGAAAAATGTAAAAAAAATAAACGGGCCATCAATTTAGCTTGCATACTAGCCCGTTTAACTCATCATTTTTTGCAGGTTAACCGGGCCCGTTTATCCTGAAATTTAAACGGATTGAATTTTAGAGGCAAATCCACCTGTTTAAACCGATAAATAAACTAACCTGATAGATTTAACTCATTTTGACGGTCTTAGTTCCTGTGGGCATTCGCTCCATCTTTACCGGCTTT
>NC_029785.2:8123417-8127980 GCF_000816755.2 Arachis ipaensis
TCTATATTATATATATTATATATGTTATATATTAAAATTATATATATTTTGATATAGGCTTTTTTATTTAAATAAAATAATAGAAGATCAAATTTACGTGAATCCCCTAAATGAAATTTTAAAACATGAATCCTCTAAACTATATAATATATAAATCGGTGATGTGAGTTAGATAATGCATAAAACATGTTACTTAGGACGATTTATGCATGAAATTTATTGGACAAATGCACATAAATCGTTCCAGGGCTATGTGTTTTTCAAGTTGTATGTAAATCGTCCTACCTTAGCATGAGTTAGGTTTTTTCATCTAAAATCCACAATCCTAGCACAATTTACGTGTAAATACACAACTTCAGCACCAAACACGATTTACGGGCAAATCCAAAACTAATAGATATATTTAGACATAATTTTAATTTGTACTTAAATATTTTTAGGTTGAATATTAATTTTTCAATAAATTTAGGAAGTGAAAATTTTAATTAGTTAAAAAAATGAATATAAAAAATGATTTTGTTACAACAAAGATTTATCTTCTAAAATAATTAAAAAAACTTCATTGAAAAGATTAATTATTGTGTATGAATAATTCTATTTTCCTAAAATCGAATAATAGATTCTTTATCTAAATGACAGAGAATTTGATAACATATTTTAGTCGAGAGAATAGCACTGATTTGACCAAATAGCAATCAATAATTGGATATTTTAGAGGATACAAGTAACACCAGCATAAAAATGAAGTGAAAAAATCAAAATACATAGCAAATGTAGAATTTAACCAAAAAAAAGATAATAATTGAGTTGAGTACTTGACGTACTAAAATTAATTTTGTAAAATATTTATTATGTGAATACTTGTAGATATAGATTAAATTCATTTTAATATCCTATTAAAACTAAATCTCAATTTTAAAACCTAATTCAAGAAATAAAAATATTTTTATATTTATAAATTATCTAAATACATAACAAAAAAAATATAACTATCTGAACATAATATAAACAAATTTTAGATATAACTATCTAATACTTGATTAAAATCTTTTAAATTGAATAAATTGATAAAATAATAAAATAAAAAATTAATTTTTAAAAATTAAATTAATAAAAAAATATCTAAACAATTATATTTTTAATATATTTTCTTAAAAATTAATTAATAAATATTTTTATCCTACCACATCTTCAATGTTATATGTTATCTAATATTCAGTAAAAAAAATAATATTAACCAACATAAAATTGATTAAAAATTCAAAAAAGAATTAGCAAAATATTCATGAGAATTTTTTTACTTTACCATATAGGTACAGATTTTTTTTGCATCTTTTATATGCCAATCAAATAATTAGTACCATATGTCAAATGAATAATATTAAATTAATAATTTTTTTTGCAATATAAGTTATTTATTTTAATTTAATTATGAACGAATTTGCATGTACTTGAGTATCAGTACTCTACATCATTAATTGTTTAGGAAATAAACATATTAATATTTTAACAAATCATTGGTAGGTGCAAATTTTTTTTTGCGTCTTTTCTACGTTAATCAAATAAGAATTTAATTTTGATATTCTATTAGCGTAAAATAGTTTGATCTAATTACACAACGCTATCAAAATTAAACTCATCAAATAATCAGGGTTATATACCAAATAATATTGTGGAATACAAAATCATTAAATTTTTTGTTATATAATTTATTTAATTTAATTTAAAAATAAATATTTATGTACTCGTTTAAATATAATTGTATTTTAATTTTTCATTCTATTACGTACACGTTGAGGATAATTTGAAATAAAAGATAATGAACTTGTTGTAACTGTCATGTATTTTGTGCTTTGATTGCGTTGTCATGTGAGAATCATGGCGCCTTCATGGAGACCGGATTCTTCTACAGAATCAGTTTTACGTTTGGAGTTAGCCAACCAGCAGCGGTGACAGACAGCGTCTTCCTTTTCTATGGCAGCAATTTTTCGAGCTTTGAAGGTCCATTTATGGTAGATGTGGAATCGGGTGGGTTCAAGAGCGTCAAAATCTGTGGCTAGACAGAACAATAGTGGAAGCACCTGCTAGCAAACAAAACAGTAAAAATGCTTGAAGACATCACATCAACAATAACAGAATAACGGAGGAAGTCGATCAAATTTTTCTGAATACTTTTATGGTGTAAAGATAGTCCTGTGTTAAACGAGCGAATTAGTTTTTTTGTTAGTGCCGGTTTGTTTGTTCAGCCCATGACAAAAAAAAATAACAATAATAAATAAATTTAATTTACCTAATTACTTTTGATAGCAGGTTAACTTTTAAAGAGTGCTGCACTCTTTACTTTGTCTAGAGTGCACTAGCTTTCGCCATCAATCAAACATATATACTCAATGTGACCATAAATAACTTAATAATACTTAGATTCACCAATAAATTTTTATATATTATTTTACTGTCAAGTAAGAACATATCAAAATTAGCTCAAAATAAATAATAAATTATTAGAGAATTCTAATGCACAAAATTCTCTAATAAACAATAAATAATTTAAATCTACTAAAAAACAACTCAACACTTTTCTTTGATGCCTGCAAAACATATATCTAAAATAATAGAGTAAAGTATCATTTTTGTCCCCAACGTTTGGGGTAAGTCCCAAAGTTGTCCCTAACGTTTCAATCGTCCTATTTAAGTCCCTAACGTTTCAAAACTGACTCAATGTTATCCTGCAGTTAGAGATCTGTTAACAGAATTGACGGTGGGACAAAATTGAGACGATTTTGAAACGTTAGGGACTTAAATAGGACGAAAACGTTGGGGATAAAAATGATATATAGAAATAAGTTTTAATTTTATTCTTCAATAATATTAATTTTTTACTATATATAATATTCAATTATTTTTTTAATCACATCTAAGTAAATTACACTTAATCTCATTAATTTTATGTCGTCTTATTTAAGTCCCTAACGTTTCAAAATCGTCTCAATTTTATCCCACCGTCAATTCTGTTAATGGATCCCTAACGGCAGAACAACATTGAGTCAATTTTGAAACGTTGGGGACTTAAATAGGACGATTGAAACGTTAGGGACAACTTTGGGACTTACCCCAAACGTTGGGGACAAAAACGATACTTTACTCTAAAATAATATTATATCAATGTTAGTATACAGTTTTACAATCATCGACCGTATTTACTATACATGACTCATTCTTAAAAGTTATTCTACAGACATGTGCAGTTGGAAGATAAATTACTGGACTTTATTTTATTTTTCTAAATTATTATAATTATGCATTATTCATTAAATGCTAATTGTAATATTGTAATATAATTATAATAAAGATATTTTTCTAAAATAAATTTAGAAGAGAGAATAGTGCTTTCATTTTGGAGGGAAAATAAATTCATAAAGAATTGACACCTCACTTTTATTAGTTGATAATGTATTAAATATTGATTTTATATAATTATAATAAAAATATTTCTCTAAATTAGTATAATCATGCATTATTTATTAAATGTTAATTGTAATATAATTATAATAAATATATTTTTCTAAAATAAATTTAGAAAAGAAAATAATGATTTCATTTTAGAGAAAAAATAAATTCATGAGGAATTAACACCTCACTTTTATTAGTTGGAGAAAAAATTCAGTATATTTTGTCATTATTATACATTTTTCTCTAATCATATATCCACTGTTTTCTTTTCTTTGTTTCACCATTTTGAACCTGGGTTTAACTTCTCGTAGTTCTCACTTTTTAGTCATTCTATTAGATGTAGTTGATAACTATTGAAATTCTTCGATTAATATAAGAGAAAAATATATTATTATATGATAGAATTAATATGAGTATATTTTATTATAATTATAATTAATTAATTGGTATAAATTATAATAAATTATATATGATATTTAAAAAGAAAATAAAATGAATAAAAAAATAAAAAGAAATAGAAGAATAGAAGACACAATAAAATAAATTGAATGTGAATTTTTTTTCTTTTTACAAATTTTATATCACATCCACTTCAATAATAATAAATAAAAATACATCAACTTAATATCTAAAAGAAAATGATGAGATAAAATTATAACACAATTTTAAAATAAAAGCTTAAATTAAACCATAATATCATTACACAACACAAATTGAAAGTAATTTCACACTACAATATATCACACAAATAGGTAAATGACTTAAGCTTAATTACGGATTTTTTTTATTTATGCATACATGATAACACCATGGTCTATAAATGTTTAATGGATAACATATCATATATTGCTCTGAATGATGAGTACGGGAGTTGAAGAGTGTGTGTTGATTTGTATCCATGATAGTTTCCTTCTTGTGACGACGCCTCATAGGAAGAAAAAGAATTGTTGTAAAAGCTACCAAATGAAAAAGTAATTGGTAAATGATTGATATTTTCTTCTAGCATATATGGTCTTTTATAGTGGTAAAATAAAAATAGAAGGAATAAAATTCTGTATTTTTATATTAGAAATAGAATTTGATATTTATCCTAATAAAATTAAATAACTAATT
>NC_029785.2:8128537-8131600 GCF_000816755.2 Arachis ipaensis
TTTTTAAACTTGCCACTTATATTCAACATGGAATTTTAATTTTTCTAAAATAAATTTAGAAGAGAGAATAGTACTTTCATTTTGAAGAGAAAATAAATTCATGAAAAATTGACACATCGCTTTCATTAGTTGATAATGTATTAAATATTAATTTTATATAATAGTTATAATAAATATATTTTTCTAAATTAGCATAATCATGCATTATTCATTAAATGTTAATTGTAATATAAATATAATAAAGATATTTTTCTAAAATAAATTTAGAAGAGAGAATAGTGCTTTCATTTTAGAAGAAAAATGAATTTATGAAAAATTGACACATCACTTCAATTAATTTGTCAATTCATATATGCATATATATACATATATATGACACATTCCCCTTTATATCTCTTAATCATCATCATATACGAAGGGTACCATTCATTCTTTGAAGAAGAAAAAGAAAGAGAATGGCCGTGAGAGAGAGAACGTGAAACCATGGCCAACCTTCTTCTTGAGTTCGATTTCTTTAAATTCGTAACTCCAATTAAAAATCTAATCCGATAAAAGTGTTCGTATCCTTCTCCTCTACGTGTTGGCGTTACTTTTGTCCGGTGGAAGTCGACGGTGACGTAGCTCCCCTACCCCTTGAGTTCGGTTAACTGGAGTTCTAGGAAGCACAGACGATTTCTGACGCTTTCTCCTTCAGCAGCTCGGTCAGAAAGTTTTTCCGGAGCTTTCGATAATTTTGATTTCATACGAAGGTAGGGGATTTAGTTTTGAAATTAACTGTTTTTAAACTATGAATGCCATGGAAGTTTAGTGGGTATTTGTAAATAATTTATGATTATTTGCAATGACTGAATGATGAGTTTGAGTTGTGTTTGTGATTGAATTTGATGAATATGTATTTGATTTCTTGATTGAAAAGAGGTTGAAAATGGTTCAGTTGGGACCCGAAAAAGGGTGGCTAACCCCGAGTTTTAGGGGAAGTGTTGCCGAAATTTTATAAAATCTGAGGTTTTATTTGAAAAGCTATTTTAAAAGATTTGGTTTTGGAAAATTAAATTATTTAAAATATATTTAGTTAAGAAAAGATTTATTCTATTTTAAAATTTGATTTATTAAGAAAAATATAATTGACACAGGTTCGAAGATTCAGTTAGAAGATGCAGACGACTATTAGTTTTACTTGTGATTCCTGTTATTTTTATAGAGTTCCCTCGCCCCTGTTGCTTTAAGTTTTATTTTATCCAGAGGGATAGGTATTGTATTTGAGTTTTATATTAAATTCACTTGTATAGCATTTATTATTATGAATAATTGTGTGATTTTAATTACTACAAATAATTTTTCTGGTATTTTCTTATAAACTGAAACGCGATATCGACCTAAAGGCTCAATAGTAAATTTATAATAAAGGAAATCAGGTCCGTAACGCCTTACTTTTGGTACGATCATGACGTGCTAAAAGTTAGGGTGTTACATTATGGTATCAGAGCAGTTCGTTTCCGTTAGAGCCTTGGGAATGGACTGACTATGCTTTACTGCATACTCTGAGTGTCTGTCATGCAGTAGGACTTGTCCCACTGACAAGAGGTTGAGTTTCAAATGCATGATTGTCTATTGATTAATGCTGTTAGTCGACCGTTGCATCTCTCATGGTATTAGGTTTGGCCAACTTAATACTAATGATTCATGTACATGGAAACACTAATGGATTATCGTAGACGAGATAGAAGTAATAGGTAACGTTAATCGTGGGTTTTGGGAACGTTAGAAGTTAAGTTTAGGGGTTAGCTCCGTTTCAACGCATAATCCTTATTCGTGCTAATGTGAGTCTCTTTCTTGGTTGTTTGCCGTAAGACTTTTTGTTTCAAACTTCTTTCATCAAATATGGTTTCTTTCACATTTGCAAACTGAACATGTCATACCTCTCTATTTCCTTTCTTCGATATTTTTTGAAAATGGAGTTGATATGAATCTTTTCCATCTTATATCAATTTTTGAGGGCGAAAATTTTTGTAAGGTGGATAGGATATAATATCCGAATTTTTTTAAAATTAAATTTTATTATTATTATTATTATTATTATTATAGTTTAAAAGAAGAAAAAAAAAAAAAAGAGTTGGCCGAAGGCCCATATATATCCATATATATATCTATATACATATAGCTAGTAAAGAAATTAAAGAAAGCAACGTGTCAATTCATATATGCATATATATATACATATATATGACACATTCCCCTTTATATCTCTTAATCATCATCATATACGAAGGGTACCATTCATTCTTTGAAGAAGAAAAAGAAAGAGAATGGCCGTGAGAGAGAGAACGTGAAACCATGGCCAACCTTTTTCTTGAGTTCGATTTCTTTAAATCCGTAACTCCAATTAAAAATCTAATCCGATAAAAGTGTTCGTATCCTTCTCCTCTACGTGTTGGCGTTACTTTTTTTCGGTGGAAGTCGACGGTGACGTAGCTCCCCTACCCCTTGAGTTCGGTTAACTGGAGTTCTAGGAAGCACAGACGATTTCTGACGCTTTCTCCTTCAGCAGCTCGTTCAGAAAGTTTTTTCGGAGCTTTCGATAATTTTGATTTCATACGAAGGTAGGGGATTTTGTTTTGAAATTAACTGTTTTTAAACTATGAATGCCATGGAAGTCTAGTGGGTATTTGTAAATAATTTATGATTGTTTGCAATGACTGAATGATGAGTTTGAGTTGTGTTTGTGATTGAATTTGATGAATATGTATTTGATTTCTTGATTGAAAAGAGGTTGAAAATGGTTCAGTTGGGACCCGAAAAAGGGTGGCTAACCCCGAGTTTTAGGGGAAGTGTTGCCGAAATTTTATAAAATCTGAGGTTTTATTTGAAAAGATATTTTAAAAGATTTGGTTTTAGAAAATTAAATTATTTAAAATATATTTAGTTAAGAAAAGATTTATTCTATTTTAAAATTTGATTTATTAAGAAAAATATAATGTTTTAAACCCAATCTTTTAAGGAGAGATTTTGTTTTAAGTAAAGATTTGAGCTCGGTTTATTAAGAAAAGGAATCTCTGCCACAGG
>NC_029785.2:8131636-8132944 GCF_000816755.2 Arachis ipaensis
ATTGTTATAATTATAAAAATTTACTATAATTATATTAAATTTAATTATGAATGTAAATAAATAAAAGTGATAATAATTAATATTATTTTTTCTTTTTTATATTTAATATTTACCGTAAATATAAAAAATATTGAGAAGAAAAAGTAGATACTGACTTTATTTTATTTTATTTTACGTCATGGATTTCTTTACTAAAATTAATGGAGGAAAAAAAAATCTTTATGATTATATATCAATCTCAATTACAATAAATAAGATGAATCGGTTAAACAACTAACAAATTTAACGGGTAAATGTTATGGAAAAAATGAGATAACATACATGCGTATATTAATATAGGAAGAATATATACTCACAGTTTTAAAATCTTCAAGAATATTCGATTGTATTATCCTTCAAACCAAAAAATCCATCCTTTATTTTCATTAAATATTTATATTAATTCAATTAGATGAGTGTTTTAATAAAAGAAAAGATGATTATTATTATTGAATAATAACGATAATTATCGTTATTAATATTAAATTGGTTATATATATATATATTTATTGTTGCTTCTACAATCGTGCAATAATATTTTTTTTCATTTATTAAGTTGGGGGAAAACCCAGTTTTAGTAGATTAAGTAGATAGATAGATAGATTGGTATAAATTATAATAAATTATATAACATTTAAAAAGAAAATAAAATGAATAAAAAGAAAATAAAAATAAATAGAATAGATAGAAGACTACAATAAAATAAATTGAATGTGAGTTTTTTTTTATACATTTCATATCACATCCGTTTCAATAATAATAATAAATAAAAATACGTCAACTTGATATCTAAGAAAAAATGATGAGATAAAATCATAATACAGTTCTAAAGTAAAAGCTTAAATTAGAACATAATATCATTACACAACACATATTGAAAGTAATTTCACACTATAATATACCACAAACAGGTAAATAACTTAAATTTAAATACGAAACATTTTTTATTTATGCATACATGATAACACCATGGTCTATAAATACTTCATAGATAACATATCTTATATAGTTCTGAATGATGAGCACGAAAGTTAAAGAGTGTGGTAGTTTATGTCCACGATAGTTGCCTTCTTGCAACAACGCCTCATAGGAAGAAAAAGAATTGTTGTAAAAGCTATCAAATGAAAGAGTAATTGGTAAACGAATGATATTTTCTTCTAGCATACATGGTCTTTTATAGTGGTAAAATAAAAATGGAAGGAATTAAATTTTATATTTTTATATTAGGAATAGAATTTGATATTTATCCTAATAAAATTATTATTATTG
>NC_029785.2:8133357-8135337 GCF_000816755.2 Arachis ipaensis
ATATTAAGTAGAAGTAGATTAATATTAATAAATATAAAAATCATCCAAACACTTTGATTAAAAGTATGAGTGGTTAATTATTAATAATATTTTTTCATAACAAAAAGTAAAAATATAATTATTCAGATTTAGATTTTAGAAGAATTAACGTTATAGGTAACAAATGATCTATTTTATCATGCATATTATAAATTAACAAATCAAACTAACTGATATAATGAATTATAATTAATTAATTGGTATAAATTATAATAAATTATATGATATTTAAAAAAAATAAAATGAATAAAAATAAAACAAAATGAAATAGAAGAGATAGAAGACTATAATAAAATAAATTCAGTGTGAGAGTTTTTTTTTTATAAATTTCATATCACATTCATTTCAATAATAATAAATAAAAATACGTTAACTTGATCAATATCTAAGAGAAAATGATGAAACAAAATCATAACACAGTTCTAAAGTAAAATCTTAAATTAAACCATAATATCATTGCACAACACAAATTGAAAGTAATTTTACACTACAATATACCACACAAACAGATAAATGACTTAAGTTTAAATACGAATTTTATTTATTTATGCATACATGATAACACCATAGTTTATAAATGCCTCATAGATAACATATCATATATTGCTTTGAATGATGAGTACGGGAGTTAGAGAGTGTGTTGTGATTTGTGTTCACGATAGTTGCCTTCTTGCGACGACGTCTCATAGAAAGAAAAAAATTGTTGTAAAAGTTATCCAATTAAAGAGTAATTGGTAAACAAATGATATTTTCTTCTAGCATATACATGGTCTTTTATAGTGGTAAAATAAAAATGGAAGGAATTAAATTTTATATTTTTATATTAGGAATAGAATTTGATATTTATCCTAATAAAATTATTATTATTGTCAATATAAATGGGTTAATAACTTGCCACTAATAAAATCATTGATTAATGAATAAGAATTAGAAGGATATCAATATAATTAAAATGAATATAATTAAAATGTTTAAAAATATTTTTGATTGATAATTAGTTTAATAATGCATTAAATATTAATTTTATATAATTATAATAAAGATATTTTTTTAAATTAGTATACTTATGCATTATTCATTAAAATAATTAAAAATATTTTTGATTAATAATTGATAAGTAGTTTAATAATGTATTAAATATTGATTTTATATAATTATAATAAAGATATTTTTCAAAATTAGTATAATTATGTATTATTCATTAAATGAATTCATTTTGGAGGGAAAATGGGTTCACTAGAAAGTGACACCTCACTTTCATTAGTAGGGAAAAACCCAGTTTTAGTATATTAAGTAGATGGAATTCAAATTCACGAGGAATTAGTCCTTAATTTATTGGGTATCGTGGGAGGCCAAAAAAAATATCTATACCTAAAATATATTATATTCATGAGTTAGGTTTTTTTTTTATTTATTTTAGAATATAAATCTTTGTTGTAATAAAATTATTTTATATTTATTTTTTTAACTAATTAAAATTTTTCCCTCCTAAATTTATTGAAAAAAGTTAATATTCAACCTAGAAATATTTAAGTACAAATTAAATTATGTCTAAATATATCTATTAGTTTTGGATTTGCACGTAAATTGTACTTGAGTGCAGAGATTGTGTATTTACACGTAAATCGTGCTAGGGTTGTAGGCTTTAGGTGAAAAAACCTAATTCATGTTAAAGTAGGACTATTTACATACAGCTTAAAAAACACATTGCCCTGGATGATTTATGTGTATTTGTTCAATAAATTTCATGCATAAATCATCCTAGGATAACATGTTTTATGCATTATCTAACTCACATCATCCTATGACGATTTATATATTATATAATTTAGGGGATTCAAGTTTTAAAATTTTATTTAGGGGATTCACGTAAATTTGATCTTCTATTATTTTATTTAAATAAAAAAACCTTTGATATATTATATATATACCGAGACGGAT
>NC_029785.2:8135504-8137276 GCF_000816755.2 Arachis ipaensis
GATAATGGCAGGTATTATCTAAACTTAAACTTAACCCCGCCGGTCCCGCTCAAGACTATGTCCCGCCAAAATTCGCCCCACACCAGGTCGGATAATTATTTGCCCCGATTGAATATGGACAGCGCCATGGTCCTGCGTACTCATTACAATTCCCGCGTACGCATGAATGTCATTTCCTTTAAAAAGCTGTTAAAATGCAGAAAACCAATTTTTCACACCAAACTTCCGACACCCATAACTTTTTCGTTAAAAATCATTTTCATTCCGTTCTTTGAATGTTATAAACTTCACAGACCCAAATTTTCATTCAAAACAAGTTTTATAAGATTTGAGAGTCCAAAAACTAAATTATGGCTCACCAAAATAGGTTAAAAATAAGTTTTTACTAAAGTCTAGAAAACTTTTAATTTTCCAAAATTCTTAGTTTAAAACCAGTCAAACCATACCAAAAATATTCCTTTATATTATTAAGCACTTCTCAACCAATTTTCAATCGGCCAATACTTAGAACATTCAATTTATTTAATACTTTTCATTCCTCTATATTATTAAGTACTTCTCAACCAATTTTCAATCATCCAATACTTAGAACATTCAATTTATTCAATACTTTTCATTCCAAAATCTACAAAATCAAACAATAGCTCTCACCAATCATTATTAAAATCAACAATTATAATCATTCCATAGCATCGTATCAAAATTCCATGATATTAATTCATTTTTCACTCAACCAACGTACAATTCAATTCTCAACAACAATGCACAATTTCATAACATTCAACTTATCTTACAGACAATTAGCCTAAATTTTTACGCACATTATATATTAATTACGAGAAACCAAAATTATACCTTGGTCGATTTCTCCCAAAACCAAAAATATCTCAAAAACCTTCTTTTTCACACAAGCTTCCAAAGATTCTAAAGCTCCAATTCAGCTAATCCAACTACAAATACTCCAAATCAAGTAGTCAAGACACATGCAACTTATAATCAACACAAGGTTCACTAACCCAATTAATAAAAGTGATATCTTCAATTCCATTTATACTTCTAACCACATTTCTCCTGATTTTTTTTCCTTCTTTTTTACCCTTTATTCTCATGTGAATAACAAGGCTAACCCAATTGGTAGAGTGGAGAGTATAAAAGTGCAGTCTAAGAAACAAAAAAAAAAAAAAGAAAATAGTATATTCAAGAGAGAGAGAGAAAGAGAGAGAGAGAGAGAGTGCAGATCAGATTATGAAGGAATACGAGTAGCCATAAGTAGCTGATAATTTATATAGGATTCAAGTTGTAACGTAGCTTCAAAATTTTTATAGAATCATTTCGGATTTGAATCTTATCAAACGGTTTGAACTAATATGATTTTGTTTTCTTTTGCAGTTCAGTTTAATTTAAATCAAAATATATTTCTCTTATTGAAATATTCTTTTGATATTATCTTTAATTAATAATTTTTTTGTATGATACAAATAACGTTTTTAATATTTTATAATAATAATCAATATGGACTTAATATGGACTTTTTCGCCAGCGGACTCATTTCCTAGTTTTCAGTTTGAAATCAACTAAATTATTGATTAAAAATTATATGTAGATTTTATTAACAAACTCTAATTAGTGTTTCTTAGTTAGGGGACACGGGGGAAAGGTATAATTTTAATTTAATACAGCTTAAAAACAGTTGATTTTCATACTTAACCTAGTTAATATAAGTTAATTAATTCAATACGATAATTTTAAAATTTAGTACTATCTGATCAGCC
>NC_029785.2:8137301-8138155 GCF_000816755.2 Arachis ipaensis
ACATTTTACATATAATTTTTTATTTATATTTTTTTAATATTATTTTCTGATAATGTAGATAATTTATTTTCTATATTAATAATAAAATAGTGTTATAGAATGCCATGCGGTGTTTAGTTTAAAAAATTTGATTTACACGGTTTTTGGGTGGTAATGAAGTAGGAGCGGTTTTTTATTCTATTTAACTCTGTTGTTTTTATTCTTGGGTAGTAAAAAACTAAAAAAGTAAATTCTAATATGTTTCTATTAGAGCTATCAAATGGGCCAACCCAATCGTTTCAGTTTGACTTATTTAAATTTACAGGTTAAATAGACTGGTCTGTTTAAACCTATTCTATTCACAAATTATAATTTTTTTAGCTTGAATCATTTATGGTCAATTCGATGGGTTAAATGGATTGACACATAACTACCAAAAAAAAGATGGATTGACCCATTTACTTTCTTATATTAATTTTTAAAAATTATTTTGATAAAAAAAAAATTATTTTTAGACAAAAAACCTTAAATAAACAATATTTTTATTGTCCGGTCAAATTTTTGGATTAGGTTGAGAAAAATATTAGCACTTTTTTTAAATGTAAAAATAAAAATAAACAGGTTGTGAATTTTGTTTGCATAATAGCCCGTTTTACTCGTCATTTTTTGCAGGTTAATTGGGCTTAACTTGTTTATCTTGAAATTTAAATAGACTGAATTTTATAGGCAAATTCATTCATTTAAACTGATAAACAAACTAATCCAATGGATATTCGTTCCGAGTCTTAACCTTATTAAAATTTAACAAATAAAAATAAATTTTAAAATTTATATATAACTATCATCACATGCATAAAATAAAAAATTTAAAATAC
>NC_029785.2:8138521-8143318 GCF_000816755.2 Arachis ipaensis
TTATTTTATATATAATTATATATATTATATATTAAAATTATATATGTATTACCTAAACTTAATCCCACCGCCTTCGCCTAAGATCATGTCCCCGCCGAAACTCGCCTCATACCAGGTTAAATAATTATCAGTCCCGATCAAGTAAAAACAGGATGGGTACTCAGTTTAAAAATGTTGTCATCTCTATATGTTTCGACTTTTTTAGCATAAATTAATTTTAAAAGATTCATAAACTGGCAAATTGAGCTTAACTTATTTGATTTACATAAATTAAAATATGACATACTTATAACTAAAATAGAATTAAGACATCTGTATAATTTTGTTGGTGAATTATTTTGTTAAAGTAAATTATTCTAAATTAAAACTATTTAGGACAAACACGTAATATTAGAAAGATTATTTTATATACATGATTGATTATCCTTTATTTTACTACCCCTAGCTATGTTGCTATCAAGTTACTCTCCTTGAGATCCGCATGAATTTTATATTTTATTTTTATTTTTCTCACTAATTAATATTAATAATATCGTAGTATCAAGGTAATTGATATGTCTCAAATTCTCAATTGTGTTCAATAATGAAGCTTAAATTATTGTGTCCAACATTTTGTGGTTGTTGTTTTCTATCATTTGGTATGCGACAAAGAGGTACGCACTCCTATCATCTGAGAAGACTTCAATAATATTAGTATATAACATGAGAATGATGATGAGATGCTTTAAGCTCAATGATAGGTTTCAGTTTTGTTTTAAGAAAGAGAGGAAAGAAAAAAAGAGAAAAGTGATGTCCAAATTTCCTTCTTTAATTTACGGGTTATTCAAAAGTATTGTCATCCACTTATAAGATTATTTTAACTTTTGCTGCAATATTCCTCAATTGGGAATATATCACAGAATATACCTTTGCACTACTAGTAATAGCAGGAGAAAGCAAAAAAGAAAAAAAAACTAATATAATTATTTTGTTGGCTAAATTAATATTTTGGCACATAAACTGCTATTATAAATGTTTTCTACTCGTTCATTCTTAAATCATGTAAGTATTTGTATGGTCGTTTGCACTGTTTAATGATCCAATATTTAAGCTGAAATTTATGATTTCTAAGTACAATAAATTTGTTATTGCTAAATTATAGAACTTGGAGAGATAGGGTGTGTTTCTTCTAATACTCTGGATGTGTACAGGTGAGACACTATTATCATTGTACAATACTGTAATCTCTTAAAGAACTCTAATTGTTTAGACAATAAAAAATGGGTTAGTGCCTTAGTGGCCTTTTTCTTCATCTTAATTTTTCTAAATCAATGGTTTATTTGCCTTAAGCATTTTGCTGAACAAAAGTTGACAATGTGACTGAAGATAACATATATGGGACATGTGACTTGCTTTTATATTTTGATAAAAACAAATGGCTGTTTAATTGTGCTAATTGAATGTTGCCAACCCTAGTGAGACATGTAAAGATATAAAGAAAATGTGCTTGCTTTTGTTAATAAAAAAGACTCTCGTGTTATGCGTTTACAAGGTTGTACTTTTGAATAAAATACTAAAAGATTTTTTCTTCTAAAAAAAATATATACAGAATCAGAAGAAGTAGAAGATGGTAACACAAAAATTAAGCAAATGACAATAGAAATAGAAATTACATGTTATTATTAGGTTTGTTTACGTTGCTTTGATCCATGTGTGTTTGTAAGACATACCCCTATGCAGCCTTCTTATTTGTTTTTTTTTTTTGGATTCTCTAAAAATTTATTCTATTTTTTCAGTATTGATATCAGTTCTGACAGTATATGCAAGAGAATAAGTTAACAAATAAAATTTTTTATGATAAAGAGTAAGTTAGCTTTACAACATATCTTACAAATCAAAGGATTTATTATTGTTTTCGGAAGACGAATCCTCAACAACGTGCTTTCTTTTTCTGGATTGCGTCCTGGAAATCAATGAACTGTTAATCAGACAAATATAAAATTGACGATAAAATAATCCCAAAAGCAATGCATACTTTTTTGGTGGAGGCTGAACTTTTTTCTTTGATTTTTATTTTATAATTGGTTCCGATTCTTCACTTTTGATAATAAATGAGAAACACTCTGTTAATACATAAAATTTTGATATAAACAGGAAAAGAAAGCAATGCAATGACAATTTCAGAATTTTACTCATTATTGGATTTGCTTTCACTTTTCGAAGAAGAATCCTCCGCAATCTTCTTCCTCTTTTCGGATACCATTCTGGACAGCAAACAATCATTAGCAAAATATACCCTAAAAATGATAAAATAAACCCAAAAATATTACTTACTTTGTAGTTATTCTGGTGGGTTATTTTCTTGTTTCTGTTAGTCCCTCTGAGTCTTGTTCAGGCTCGGACAATAGCAAAGTCACTCTCTTATGAATCACTCTTCGATGAACTTTGCTTCTTCTTTTTTGTCTTTTTCTTTTTTTTTTCTTTCTTTTCTTCTTCTTTCATTTTCTTCAATTTCTTTTTGAGTTCCACCCTCTTGACGATATCCTGAAAGAAGTAAAACGTTAGTTTATACCATCTACATAAATTAAATACATCCAAATTTAAGAAAGTATTCTGGTCAGTTACCATATGACCGTCAATTTCAACTCTGATCCTCTGAACTAGTGCCTCCCTATCCCAATGCATCACCCGGGTGGTCTAGGGATTGCATCTACTTTCTTGTCTTTGTGTTTTGTTTCATGAAAATAGACAATCATAAAAACATAGAGGCAGCCATCAATGGATTTTTTCTTTTTCAAGTGGTAATTGCTTATGCCCTTGATGATGAAATTGAGGACATGGCCACCCCAGTTTCACGCTGTTATGTTGTCTAGTTAAAAAATTGGAGCCATGTGGGCAGGAGATATTTTGTTAATGGTAGTCGACAACAAGAACGCCATTTGAATATAGAGGATGAAAATCCTCTTGAACATCAGGCAATCTTGATCATTGTCAATGCCAATATTCATCATTTCGTCAGTCGGGTTCTTCAATATTTTTTCTTGGAACCTTCTAAAAAATTTTTTATTCTCCTCAGATAGCCCTTAATTTTCTTGAGAAATAGATTCCCTATAGAAACAGCACAAAAGATCACCAATTATACTCCAAATTTTTTGAAATACACCTAAATACCAGTCATATACAACTCAATTTATTTTTTGATCACATGAGATCAGAAGAATACATTACAAAGAATACAAGTATAGAGGTTTTCTATAATCAGTTACCTGATGCATTCAAGCTAAGGGTAGCTCCTATTTTTTGGGTTTAATTCTCAATGCACCGTGTCGGGTGTCCAATTTGCTTTTTGACAAATTAAAGGAATGTGCCAACTCCTTCAAGAGTTTATGTGGCACATTCATCGGAGGGATATGCATCAAACCCTCAAATCCTAATTCCCAGATGATGGCCTTCTTCACTTCACTCATGTTTTCGAACTTTTCATGCAAAAGTCTTATGGAGCATCTTAAATCTTTGGTTTACTGTAAACAAAGCAAACGAAGATCATTTAAATAAGCTATATTTAAAAATTATTGTTAATAGATAATAACCTTACCAGTTACATTTGAATTCGATTGATATACACCCAAATACCAGTCACACACACCCAAATACTAGTCAAATACACCCAAATAATACCAGCCACATACACCTTTATTATTTTTTGGATTACATGACAATATATGAGTTCAAAATGATATTCAAGTCAACCAAACATGCATCAATGATACTACAAGCTAAGCACCACTTACACTCGAATACGCGTGATATATACTCAAATAGCTGTCACATACATCTTTATGAGTTTAAAATGATATTTAAGTCAACCAAACATGTATAAAATAACACTAGAAGCACCAGTGACAATCGAATTCGATTGATATACACCCAAATTTCAGCCATATACATACACTCATATATGAGTTTACTTAAAATACAGTCAAAAATTTATATTTATACAAACTCACTTCCAAACATACAAACATTCACAAAAACAGATAAAAAAATACGTTAAACCATTCACGAAAGAGTACGTAAAATATTTTAAACAACAAGCAACAATCATCACCGACTTGAACAGTTTGACGAGTATAGTAATATCTACTTTAAACCAAGAACACATAATGAATCTACTTAATAACTGCAAAATATGGTGATATAGTGTTTCGCATTCGAAATCAGGAAGAGAAAAGTGAAAAACCTCCAAGATTAGTGAAACAGTACCTTGAATAATGTTTCTTCATTTTTTTGGTGTTTTTTTATGGAGATTGTGAAGTTTTCTTGTTGATTTTCTCTAGTGTTGGCGGCAATTTTCATAGTTTGTTGAGAGATTTCGAATGTGGTTTGAATCTCGACGGTTGTGGTTTTGATCGAGGAAGAAAAAGAAGAGTTTTTCATAATGGTAAGTGAGAGTGCGCTTTGGAAACAGTTGAGTGATACGCGTGTTATCACGCTCGAGTGGGTGAGAGTAGTTTTTTTTTTGCTTGGCCCAACTTGTAATACTTGTAAGCCAAAAATACTTGTATGTATAGCAGGTCTGTTTCAAAAATATGCAATATTATTATAATACCTAATAAGTATGCAAATTTAAAATTCAATACAAAACACAATCATTCAACGAACAACACAATTATCTCATAAACAACATAACCATCAAATATTCAATTCTACATAAAAGTTTTAGTTTAAATTAATAATATAAACACAAATATAATATTGTAATATAACGTTGTATTTATATATCACTAAAATAAAATTATTTTTTATATAAACAAAAAG
>NC_029785.2:8143332-8150321 GCF_000816755.2 Arachis ipaensis
GTGAGAGATTTTTGGTTTAATATCTTTTTTTATTAAAAATAGTATAGAGATTTAATTAAAAAATAATAAAAAAGAAAAGGGCAAATATTTTGGGAATAAGAAAAACTGATAAAAAACAACTAATTAACTATGTTTTCTTTGTTATTTTTAGGAAGGAATAAGAAAAAAATAATAATACATTATTGATTAGCGTTTTGTCCGCAGTTCCGCACTTACATCAAATTGCAATTTTATTGATTAATTTATAAATATTTTGGTTTTAATTAAAGTTATAGTAAGCAAAAATGGAAGAAATATTTATTTGAAAAAAAAAACAAAAAAGGAAAGGGCAAATGCAAGTTTGGTTTGGGGAGAGAAAAAAAATGCCATACATGTTAGTAGAGAAGTGTGGCGCTAATAAGATGGGCACCAATAGAGACACTAATAGATACTATCACCATATATATTACCTGATATAACATATATATTACATATATACTGTTGTTTGTTGTATTTATAATGAGTTAGCCTTAGTTAGTTCTCCCTAGTTTGGTTAGTGCAGGTTAGCGTAGTATATATATATATATATGTAGTTTGTTATTGTATGAGTTACTGAAAACATTTTTTGAGAGAAGTCATAATGAAAATTCTCTTCATTGGCTCTGAATCTGAATTTACTTGTCTCTTCCCTCACACACCTTCAACATGGTACGGTGAGCGTGGAAGCCATGGTTGAAGAGGGAACAACTTGATTTATGGTCTTTGTGACTAGAAAATTGATAATGAATCCATTCCCTTTTAATCTCCTGTTTCAATTTCTCCATTCAATAGTTCTTTCACTTCTCACTTCGACATCGTCTTTGACCTAATTTCTCGATTCACCATAATCGTTCGTATTCTCACATCAATAATTTTTTTTCCAATTTCTAATTTCTCGGACCTAATTTCTCTCCTCTCAATTCGATTTCTCAGATTTATCTCTTCCTCTTCTAAATTTCTTTTCTTCTCTTCTCTTGGACTCTCACGACAGTGTTTGATGAGAGTGTGTTTGTCTCCTCGTATGTTCATCAAAGAGTGAGGTAACAACTCCGATCAACGAGATCAAGAGAAGAAGGTCTGAATTCTCATCACTGAAATTCATTGAAGTTGTGCCGGAAATGGCAGATTCAAGTTTGGGAGGCTCGACAGGTGGTCCAAGAACCATGGATATGCATCAGATAGCATCATTTCTGAGTCAGATATCAGCGATTCAAGCGCACATCGCGAAAACCAGTAATCCAGTTCAAGATCCAACAAATGCCTATTTTCTTCACCCATCAGAAAACTCAGGTATCCCCATAACTACTGTTGTTCTTACTGGTCAGAACTATAGTACATGGAGTAGAGAAATGTGGAGAGCACTCAAATCAAAGAACAAAATAAAATTCGTTGATGGAAGCATCACAAAACCAGAGAGCACAGATCCATTGTTTGAAATATGGGAAAGGTGTAATACTTATGTAATTGGCTGGATAAATCTTTCACTTAGTCCAGATATTCGTCAAAGTGTAACATGGAACAATCTTGCTAGTGATTTGTGGCTTGATCTGAAGCAACGCAATTATCAAGGGGATAGGTACCGTGTTGGTGAACTATATGAAGAACTATACACATTAAGACAAGGCGAATTGGATGTGACATCCTACTACACGAAACTCAAAACAATTTGGGAAGAAATTGACAATTTTCGGCAAATACCATCATGTGAATGTGGCATCACGTGTCAATGTGATCTAGGAGTAATTAGAAGTCAAAGGGAGGAAGACAGAATTGTGAAGTTTTTGAGAGGATTGAATGAGCAATATTCTAATGTGCGGTCTCAGATCATGCTCTTGGACAAGTTGCCGAGTCTGAATGTGGTGCTCTCCAAGCTTACTCAACAAAAGAGACAGTTCCTCAGCCTTGAAACTACCTCAGACATTCAAATTTTGGCAATATGACACATGGTAGTGAATTTTTCGAACTGACAATGGTCCTGAATTTTTAATGCCAACCTTTTATGCTTCATTTGGAATTTTGCACCAAAGGTCATGTATTGAGACGCCACAGCAAAATGGTGTTGTTGAACGAAAGCATCAACACATTTTGGCTGTGGCAAGGGCCATTATGTTCCACGCCCAAATACCTAAGTGTTATTGGAGTTTTGGAGTGATCCACGCAGTCTATTTGATAAACTGAATTCTCACACCTCGTTTACATGAAAAATCTCTGTTTGAAGTACTGCATAAATCACTCCCCCATATCTCTCACCTTAAAGTATTTGGTTGTTTAGCATATGCAAGCACGATCAAGAATAGCAGAACAAAATTGGACACTCATTCAAGAAAATGTGTTCACCTCGGTTTCAGGGAGGGTACCAAAGGTTATGTGCTTCTTGATCTGATTTCAAAAGAAATTTTTGTGTCTCGAGATGTCAAATTCTATGAAAATCATTTTTCATATATTGCTTCATCTCAGTTGTCTATTGATTCTCCCCAAGAACCAGCTTTTCAGCAACATAATATACCCCACGTGATGCATGATTATGATTTGTTTGACCACCACATAACCGATCTGCACACCCCTGCTTCTAATCCACTCCACACTAGTCAACCTACACCACACATACACACTGCCACACAGCCCACAGATATTGAATCCTCGAGTCCAGCATTATATGCACAATCCACTCACTCAAACATTCAACATCACAATGTATCACCATCTTCTCACCCCACACCGAGAAGATCATCACGCATTAGTAAACCACCAGCATACTTAAAGGATTATAAATGCATGAATATTACTAATAATCACAACAGAGAAACTTCTTCCAATCAACGATATCACATCTCAAAGTTTTTATCATACAAATCTCTTTCACCCATGCATAGTGCATACTCATTAGCTATCTTGAACATTGAGCCTAAATGCTATGAAGATGCCATACTTGAACCTTGTTGGAGAGAGGCCATCCGAGCTGAATTGGATGCTCTGAATGAGAACAAAACCTGGACATTGACTTTCCTTCTGAATGGTAAGAAGGCGATTGGTTGTAAGTGGATCTTTAAGGTCAAATATCACCCTGATGGTAGTGTTGAGCGACACAAGGCTCGTCTCATGGCAAAGGGGTTCACTCAAGTCCCCGGAATTGACTATAAAGACACGTTTAGTCCCGTTATCAAGCTAGAAACACTGCGGGTTATTTTGGCACTGGCTGCTGTCAAGGAATGGCATTTGAAGCAAATTGATGTTAATACTGCCTTTCTGCATGGTGAGCTTGATGAGGAAGTGTACATGAAACCCCCCGAAGGTCTTGCGATAGCTCCGGGTCAGGTTTGCAAGCTTGAAAAGTCTCTATATGGGCTTAAACAAGCTAGTAGACAATGGAACTTCAAACTAAAATCTGTTCTGCTAGAGTTAGGACATAATCAGTGTAAATCTGATTACAGCATGTTTACTAAATCCCAAAGTACTGGCTTTACAGTCATTTTGGTTTATGTTGACGATTTAGTGTTGGCAGGGGACGATTTGTTTGAAATTGAAAGGGTGAAACAGACTTTGCATAACAGATTTCGGATTAAGGACATAGGTGATCTCAAGTTCTTCCTTGACTTAGAGGTTGCTAGGTCTTCAAAAGGCATAACTTTATATCAGCGAAAATATGTTCTAGATCTCTTGCGGGACACTGGCTTTGAGCATTGTAAGCCTGCCTTCACTCCCATGGACTATGGGGCGAAATTGAGCAAGGATGATGGAGATAGTCTGCCTGATTCCTCCGATTATAGGAAAATCATTGGGAAATTGTTGTATCTCTCAAATACAAGGCCGGATATAAGCTTTGCAATTGGCAAGCTCAGCCAATTCTTGGATTGTCCCACAACTAATCACTTGCAAGCGGCACATAGGATCCTCAGGTACATAAAGAACTCTTTGGCAGCATGGCTGTTCTTCTCGGCCAATTCCGATCTATCTATCACTGGATTTTCTGATTCTGACTGGGCTGGATACCCTGACTCGCGACGATCAGTTTCAGCCTATTGCTTCTATGTGAGTTCCTCCCTTGTCACTTGGAAGAGAAAGAAGCAAGTAACTGTCGCAGCTTCTTCCTCTGAGGCAGAGTATCGGGCTCTTGCACTGGCCACTAGAGAAGCTCAATGGCTTAGTTATGTGTTGAAAGACTTAGGAGCACCTCTTGGTAAACCTGTAAATTTGTACTGTGATAGTAAATCTGCCATTTATATTGCTACTAACCCAGTATTTCACGAGCGTACAAAGCATATTGAGGTTGATTGTCACATTTTGAGGGATAAATTGCAAGAAGGCTTAATTCATCTTTTACCAATTTCTACACATGAACAAGTGGCAGACATCATGACTAAGCCTCTGGCACCAGGACCGTTCAACACATTGTGTAGCAAGCTTGGGTTGTTGGACATTTTTGTGTCCAACCCTCCCAGCTTGAGGGAGGGTATTACCTGATATAACATATATACTACATATATACTGCTGTTTGTTGTATTTATAATGAGTTAGCCTTAGTTAGTTCTCCCTAGTTTGGTTAGTGCAGGTTAGCGTAGTATATATACATATGTAGTTTGTTACTGTATGAGTTACTGAAAACATTTCTTGAGAGAAGTCATAATGAAAATTCTCTTTATTGGCTCTGAATCTGAACTTACTTGCCTCTTCCCTCACACACCTTCAACAATATATATGTTTATTTTGATAAAATTTTTATTTTTTAAAAGTAGTTTACAAAAATTAATTTTTAAAAGTTAATTTTTTAAAAATTATATCGTTTATGTTTGATAAATTGAATTAAAAATAATTTTTAATAAATACAAATAACAATAAGTATATTTGATAAAATAATTTTTAAAATTTAAAAATACTATAATAGATGTGAATGTAAGAATTAAATTTAGATATTAATTAATGTATAAGATTATAATAGATTTTTTAATTTTGATAAGTGCAAATCAATTTTTAAAAGTTTTCTCTTAGGTATTTTTAAAAATACTCCTAACTTTTAAAAGTTGCAAACACAAATACATGAGTTTTTTTTATTTACTTAATGCAAAACAAAGTACTTGTACTTTTAAAAAGAAGAAGCACTTCTTCAAAAAATTTTACTAAATCAAGCCTTAGTGATACGGCCGTTACAAATCCGATGATATAACTCGTCGTTATGCACTATAACTTGGCCCTTATACGTTATAACTCGGCGTTATACATTACAAACAAACTAAACGGACTATATCTTGAAACATAAATGTTCGACTAAGACATTATCTCTTATTAAAACCTAACAATTGCTCTTCATTTCAGATGATCAACAGAATGTAACCGACCATCTCCACCTCACCTATAAAGGTATGATATTCTATCTTAAAGGGATATACAAGATTCACAGTACTAACCTAAGCATCGGAATGCCTTTTGCAGATACACTCCCCCATCTTTGCTCACTCTCCCCACAAGCGTGTTACAAGTTCGGACTCCCAGAGCTCACAAGTTCAGTGTTGAAAGCCATAGTTTGGCATACTCACCAGGAGCCGAGTTCTCTTAAAGGTATCCATACGAGAACACTTAATATGAATATTGTCACTTTAACAAAAAATTGCCACATCATTTTTATGTAATTCTATTTTTTCTAAAATATTTTTTATTTAAATGAACCACAACTCTCATTTTCATAATTAACTTACTATCGATTTTTCATTTAAACTCACTAAAACTTGATTTAGTAAAAAAATTTTAAAAAGTATTTATACTAAATACTTCTCAAAATTATATTAAAACTTGTTTGTGCTTAGTGTTTTTCTTCTTTCTCACGAATCACTTCTTTTTTGCCATGTATTCTTGGAATTTTTCATTCTTTAGTCCATATTATTGAGCATCCTTGCAATCTTCTATGTCATGTTCGTAAGCTTTGTAATATTTGCAGTAAAACTTTTTGTCTTGAACCGAAAATTTGGGATGCGCTTCATACGACATAGTTTGCTCTATATCTGAGCTAGCAATACATTCAACGATGTGAAGAAAGTGGCTCCATGGCATTGATCTTACTTTTGGCTCCTCGGCGATTTCAGTCTGCTTTTCGCTGCTTTTTGCCTTTCCTCCTGTTGTAGGTAGTTGTTGGTGCCTTTCTGGAACTCGAACATGGAACACAAAAAACGCATAGTGAGGCTCTTCAAAAAAGCAATGTAGTCTTTTAGCCCGTTAACAAAGGCCATGACAACTGTCTGGTATTGGGAGTGTCGATCTGGGTACACTTTACATTGAAACGATCTAAATAGTCTCTCAGTCTCTTATAATTCGTTCTAGTACAATTCGATATAAGTAAAAAGTTTTTGACAAACTTATTTTAGTAGTGAAATTGTTTAAATATCACTTAAAGAAACCTTAAAAAGTGAAGATGCACTTTAAGAAAGGGAGAGAGAGTTAAATCAGACTATGATAAATTTTTTTAGTGTCTCATGAGAATCTTCTCTCTATAGAGCGTAAAAGGCATCTTCTAGGACTATGCGGTTTTCGAAAGCATTCAGGTGGTGCTGAGAGTATGAGGTTTTGTCATTTGCTTCTATGTCAATGGGATGCCTAAACCTCTTCTGAATTAGTTCGTTGAGAACCTATTTGAAAAATGGATGTGATTCTCTCTTTTTTCATGGGTGCTCTTTCAATTTGTTTTAACTGGATGCTAGGTATTCTCAATTTTGACTATGAATAATTTTGAGAATAGGTGTGCTAGGAGTTAGTAAATTTTGTAATTTGTAATCATTCATTAGTTATTATTAATGTAAAATTACTCTTTTTTTTTTTATTAAGTACTGACCAGATTTTAATAAAAATGTTTATCCATAATAAAAATAAAATTTTATTAAATAAAAATATAACTATATTGTAAACAATTTTCTCCCTCTCGTAAAAGCATAATTAAAAAAATATAATATGTTTATCTTGTCTTTAAAGTTTTTTTTTTTAGATCG
>NC_029785.2:8150564-8151114 GCF_000816755.2 Arachis ipaensis
ATAATTCAAAATATAATTCCAACCCGATTCAAAAAATAGCACAAAACAAAAATGATACATCTAAGTTGGACAAAATAATAAATATACCTTAAATTTGGATCACGTATCGAGCCAAATCGAATTTGAAGACTCCTATTAATGGTTTAAATTTGGCGCTCTCGCTCGGCACGCCTTGTTTTCAATCAGAACGGAAAAGGGCAACGTTCCGTGGTCGGCAAGTGACTTGTACTGAATGGGAGAGTCACGAGCAGCTGGAATATTTTTGTGAGTGTGACGTAATGCATTACATAACTAAGTCAAAGAATCACTGAATTTGCCATGGCGGCTATTTATTTTCTTCAGGGCCGTTATTTTATTTATTATTCTTTTCTTTCTTGTTTTTTTCTCTATCACTTACTTTTTCATTTCACCTTTTCTTTTATTATTTTAAACATCATGTCATGGCAAATGTCATCTTTGTTTTTGTATTGAATCTTGCTAGCTGGTCAAGATTTTTTGTTATGTAATATGTAACAAATATTTATTAGAAAGTTTACCACATATAATAATA
>NC_029785.2:8151290-8152484 GCF_000816755.2 Arachis ipaensis
ATTATTTTACTTTTATATGTTGATGACATGATTATTACTAGAAATTATATTAATGGTATTTTTTATTTTAAAGTATTTTTCACCACATTTTTGAGATGAAAGATCTTAGTTTTTTTAATTATTTTTTTGGCCTTGAAGTCATATCCTCAAATGACGGTATCTATCTCTCTCAAGCTAAGTATGCTTTTAATCTTCTTACTCCAGCTAGAATTATAGATAGTTGCATTGAGTCTATTCCTCTTGAGCCTAATGTTCGATTTACTCCTATGGATGACACTGTTTTGGAGAATCATACTCTTTATCGACAGTTAATTGAAGGTCTCGTCTATTTGATTGTCACACAACCAAACATCGCCTATCCAGGTCATGTTTTTAGCCAGTTTTTGTTAGCTCCTCGTACTACTCACTATGCAGCAGTTCTTCGTATTCTACGCTATATCAAAGGCACTCTGTTTTATGACCTCATTTTTCTGCTCATTCATCTTTAACCCTTCAAATATACTCAGATGTTGATTGGGTTGGTGATTCTATTGATCGTCGTTCTACTACTTGTTATTGTTTGTTTCTTGGTAACTCCCTCATTTTCTAGTGAGCCAAAAAGCAAACGTTCATTGCTCGATCAAGCACCGAATCCAAATACCGTGTTCTCGCTGACGCTACTGCTGAGGTTATCCCAATTCATTGGCTTCTCGAATACTTGGGTGCTCCTCAGTCATCTCCAACTGATGTTTCTTGTGACAACTGCAGTGCTATTCAGATTGTCCATAATGATATTTTTTATGAACACACCAAACACATTGAAATTAATTGTCACTTTGTCTAACAACGTCTCCTTATTGATGATGTTCATCTCATAGTTATTGGGACTCTGGATCAGACGGTTGATATCTTTATGAAGGTTCATCATCTTACTCGTCTTCGGACTCTAGTATCCAAATTCAAGATAGTATCCTTAGCTCTCACTTGAGTTTGAGAGAAAATATTAAAATATAACTAAAATTAATTAAGATCAGTTAGTATCAATTATATTTATTTAATATATCTGTATATTTATTATAACAAATTATGTTTTATTGGTTTGATTCTTCTAGTACGTATGTATATATATTTGTATATTGTATTATTTCTTAAGACACTGATCAATAATACACTATCACTTTTTTTAGATTACTCTTTTAATTTATTTCTAATACT
>NC_029785.2:8152583-8153527 GCF_000816755.2 Arachis ipaensis
ATATACTTAAAAAATTATGAATAATTTTTTAAATAATAAAAATAGAGTAAAGTATTGTTTTTGTCTTCAACGTTTGGGGTAAGTCTCAAAGTTGTCCCTAACGTTTGAATCGTCTTATATTTAAGTCCTTAACGTTTCAAAATTGGCTCAATGTTGTCCTGCCGTTAGGAATCTGTTAACAGAATTAGCGGCGGGACAAAATTGAGACGATTTTGAAACGTTAGGAACTTAAATAGGACGAAAACGTTGGGGACAAAAACGATACAAAGAAATAAAATTTAATTTTATCATTCACTAATATCAATCTTTTACTGTATATAGTTATCAATTATTTTTTAATCACATTTAAGTATATTATACTTAGTCACATTACTTTGATTCTAAATAAATTTATTTTTTAATTTTACTCTTAAAGATTTTTACCCATCATAAAATGTTTATAAAATGACTAGAATTACATTACTTTATTGTATATGTATCATTTTTTTCCACAAGTTTATGTACTAGCCATTCTACAAACATTTTATGATGAGTAAAAATTTTCAAGAGTAAAATTATAAAAAAATAAATTTTTTTAGAATAAAATTAATGTGATTAAGTGTAATTTATTTATATGTGATTAAAAAATAATTGAATAACTATGTACCGTAAAAAATGATATTATTGAAGGATAAAATTAAAATTTTTTTCTATGTATCGTTTTTGTCTACGTGTTCGTCATATTCAAGTCTCTAACGTTTTAAAATCGTCTCAATTTTATCCTGCCGTCAATTCCGTTAATAGATTCCTAACGGCAGGACAACATTGAGTCAATTTTGAAATGTTAGGGACTTAAATAAGACGATTCAAACATTAGGGACAACTTTGAGACTTACCCCAAACGTTGGGGACAAAAACGATACTTTACTCGAAAAAATAAAATCACTATTTTTACATACTATAAA
>NC_029785.2:8153552-8181804 GCF_000816755.2 Arachis ipaensis
AAATAATTTTTAGTGCCCATAATAGATTCAAAATTTAGAAGTTTTAATTTAAAAATAAAAATGTGAAATTTGATTTCAGTGAATTATTCTGAGTTGGAAAATGTTTCTCTTTCGAAAAGTTTTTGTAAAAATGCATACTGGCGCTTAAGCTGGCAGTACCGACTTTAGTCTGTCCAGTACCGCATATTTTGGAAAATAATATTTTGAAGATTGATTTATTGTTTTGAAAGAACAAAAATAATTTAGAATTGAAAACCGGGCACTAATCTTAAAGGTTTTGGCCCAAAGTGGGACAAACGGACTAAAAATGCTAACGGGTTGGACCGGACCCAAACCGGATCCAAGGCCCAACATATATAAGCTCATTTAATGAGCTTTTCAGCTCATTTCTTCCTCCAAATGAGAGAGAGCCGCGGTTTTGAGATGAGAGGAGAAGAGGGGAGCGGTTACTATTCACCTCCACCTTCCGGGAGCCATAATTTAAGCTACGGAGCTCCGATTGAGGAGCTGTTCGCGGCCACGCGAAGCTCTTGTCAAGCTCTACATTTTTATCTAAGCAAACCTGATAAGAACTCGAAGCTCAAGTCCCAGTTTTGTGCCCTAGATTTCTACATTTTCGAGGTTATGGGTTTTGAGTAGATTTGTGGTTTTGCTTGTTTAGGTGATCTCTAGTAGCGGGTAATTGTTGGATTTTACCCCTACTCTCGTTGGATAAGGTAAGGAACCTCTTTATTCTTATGGTTTGGTATAGTATAAGCTTTAGTTGTTGATCTATGGTTATGTTGTATGTATGAAGCTTGTTTTTGGAGTTGGTGGTGGCTTTTGGTTTAGCTTTGATAGTTTGGAGCTTGGTGGAAGCTTGATTGGAATCATGTTTGGTGTCGGAGCATAGTGAGAATCGGCTAAGGTATGGTTCCGGTTTCCTTTATGTAATATGTAATGTTTATGGATACTTTAGCTAATGACCATAGGATAGGATTGAATTAAATTGGTTGTTAGAGTTGTTGTATGATGTATGATAATTTGATGATTTGGGTTGTTGATGAATTGAAATATTGATGTTGATAGTATGGTATTGAGGATTGAGATTGAAATTGATTATGATGATTGTTGGAAATGGTGGAATGGAATTTGATTAATGTGTTGATTTGAAAACTGAATGTATTGTTATGTATTTGATAATGGAAATTGATGAATGTGGTTGGTGGAGGAATGATTATAGTGTTATATATTTGATATTTGAGGTTGAGGATATTGAAGGGTGAATAAAAAATTTAGTATGAATGGTAGGTTGTGACACAAAGAGCGAGTTATGAGATAAATTGGAGTTGCTATGGTTTTGGTCTGATTTTTGGTTGAAATATTTTGAAAGTTGAGATTTGGCAAAAATCTGCATAATCTATTTTTCTGGCAGCAGCTTCAGACGCTTTTTGGGAACGATCTAACCATCACAATTGAATGTGATTAATTTTTCTCGAATCTTTGTGATGTGTAGAAAAATCCTGGAAAATTTTATTAAAGTTTACCAGTTGGATTAGGAGATATAAATTTTTGAAGTTTGTTACTTTAAAACTGATTTTCTGCTGCTACATAATCAAACCAGCAACTTTCCCATCGTATATCTCCCAATCCTGACTATAATTTTGAGTGGGACCAAAAGGACATTATGACTTGGACTATTTTTTTATTTGTGTCAAAATTTCAGACAATTATAAATTTTGTGGAAGGAGTTGTGCTCGTTTTAAAAATAGAGCTCTTAGCTATTTTGACAGCAAAACTAGTGTTTGAAAGTAAACTTGTAATCAGTATAACTCTTTCTAGAAAAATAATTTTTCTATGAGATTTTGACTGATTTAAAACTCTCTGAGTCTAGTTTATTTTTGGAAAATTTCAGATACATCAAATGAAAATATGATTTTTGGTGAATTTTCTAAGAACAGGGTAGCTTGCTGTCTTGGTGCAGAGATTTCAAACTTAAAATCAGTTTTTGCAAGAGAAATGGTTTTTCTTTTTTTTTAATTGTATTCAACTAAACTATTTCAACTAGGTTTGAATCTATAGGATACTTTCATTTTGAGTCTAGAGACGGAAAATTAGGCTTGTAAGTTTCTATGACACCATTTTAAGACTTTTGGGCTTAATTCCGGGTCTTAGAACATGGGAAAGGACCTAGGTAATTTACTTGGTATTATTTTGAAAAGTTAGAGAACATAGGCTTAGGTTTCTGGTGTACTGAGGATGGGTATGGTAGATGAGAAAGGAGGATGGTATTGGAATTGGGAAAACCTGATGAACTATTGAGTTGGAATGGAAAATATGAATTGAGGATGGTTGAGATGAGTCGAGGACTTGAAGAGAAATGATGATCTTGATGAATATTGAGAATTGATAACTGAAAGTGATTTAAGATGAGGAATGGTAATGTATGGTGATGATTTGATGATGAGGAAATGATTAGATTATATGAGAGTGTGCAGAGCCTATATCTCCGGCATAGCAGATTGTTCTGCTGCATGTCTAGTTGTTGTTGAGAGTGTACAGAGCCTATATATCCGGCGTGGTAGATGTTTCTGTCACATGACTTGTTGAATGTTGAGAGTGTGCGGGGCCTATATCCCCGGCGTGACAGATTATTCTGCTGCATGATTTGTTGTGGTTGGTTCCTTCTCTGTTGCAGGAAGTGTGCGGGGCCTATATCCCTGGCGTAGTAGACTCCCTACTACATGAGTGTGCAAGGCACTATATCTCTGGCGTAGCAGAAGAGCTGCTGCATGAGTGTGCAGGGTACTATATCCCTGGACAGAAAAGGCTACATCCGGGAGGATGTGTCGGGTTAGCATTTACGGACCGACAAGTGATATCATGAGCCATTAGGATAGACATTCATCATATGCATCTTCTATATGCTTGTTTGCTTTGATTACTTGAGTTTGCCTAACTGTATAACATGCCTACTTGCTTCTTGAATTACTTGCTGTAAATGAATACTATCAGTGTTTTACTTGCTTGCATTTATCTTGTGTTTGTCTAGTGCTGAGGAGGTTAGGTAGGTGGTGGCGATGGGATCGCACGGAGCTTAAGTTGGCGAAGGCTGTGGGATACAGCGGTGTAATTAGTATTAGTTAGAATTCCCATAAGTTTAGATAACCCGGTTTATGGTTTAAGTTTCTTATGTATTTATTTTATTTCGTTAAGCTTGAATATCTGTATGTGATGTGAAGTTCTAGGATTGCCTTCGGCGTCCCGGAGCCTTACATCATTACATCATTGGGCACTGTTACCATACTGAGAACCTCCGGTTCTCATTTCATACTTTGTTATTTTTCAGATGCAGGTCGTAATCTACTCCAGTGAGATTGCGAATATGATGATATAGCGGAGTATGGTTTGTTCCTTATTTATTTCTGTTTTACTTTCGTCATAGTATTCTCTTACCTTTTGTATATTTATCTTTATAGCCTTAGAGGCTTATTTGAGAGATAAAGTGGATGTAAAAAATGAAAAAGATAGAGAAAGGAAAAAACCTCTTTAATTTTAGAGAAAATGATTTAATTTCAATTGTATCGAAAAAATTTTATGTGGTATATTTTAATTTTAAAATCAGTAATATATAAAAGATAGAATAGATTTAAGGTTTAATTATTCTGTTTGCCTTTATAATTTGACTAAATTTATAATTAGGTCTATATACTTTTTTTTTCAATTAGATCCTTATACTATTTTTTTTATTTTAATTTAGTCTTTATAATAAAAAAACGTTTGTTTTAATGAAATATTCCATTTTCAAATTGGATATACCATAGTTGAGTTAAACTCCAAAATGGTCCTTGAGATTAGCGTCGTGCACTAAAATCGTCCATGAGATTCTAATTGCACTAATTACGTCCCTGAGATTAACAAAAATGCACCATATTAGTCCCCGACTCATTTTTCATTAACGACGTGATGACATGGCTTGATGATGTAGAATGTAAGTGACACATGTCACTCCATGATTTGGCCACGTGTAATGATACGATGATGTGGTGACCAGTGACACGTGACATACTGATGTGGATGGTTGTGCCACGTGTCACAATGTTATTTGGCCACGTGTCTGTTTGTGCCACATGTCGCAACAGTATTTGACCACGTGTCGTCCATTATGTCATCATTGTAGATGTTCTAAATTAGTCCTTCACTTTGCATTAAGTGACTCATTTTAGTCCCTGAAATTGAATGTCATGCACCAAACTAGTCATTTCACCAGTTTTTTTTTCATTTTTTCTATAAATTCAAAATTCTCAATATCTTTGAATGCATTAATTTCAATTCTATTTTTTCATATATTAATTAAATAAAAGTGCTTTTATAAAATATTTTTTCTCTTACGAATACTCAAACCACTAACTTGGAGTTGACGTGAAGCTGTGAAGGCATTTCCAGCACCTTCACTACTATTTTCGACCTCTTTTAGTGCTTTTATAAAATATTTTTTCTCTTGTGGATACCCCTAACCGCCGTTTTGGAGTTGACATGAAGGCATTTCAAGCTTCCCTCATTGCCATCTTCGACCTCTTTCGTCTAGACTGCAGAGGTCGGAGATGGTAGTGAAGGTGCTTGAAGTGCCTTCAATCTAGCTCATTTACACATAACGATAACGTGTATTTCATAAGAACAAAAAAGATGTTTATTTTAATTATTGATTTCTTGTTAAAACACATGTTTTTTTATGAAAAAATGTGTCTAATCAATCATGTAATTATTTTTTTAATAACATACTTATATATTACAAAATTTATCAATGTTAAATTATTAAAAAAAAATTATATAATTAAAACTAAAATCTTAAAACTTTTTATGAAAGCACTTATATTTAAACGATATATAAAAAAATAGAAATGAAATTAGTGCATCCAAGATATTGAAAATTTTAAATTTAAAAAAAAAAGAGAAAAAATTGGTGAGAATGGACTAGTTTGGTGCACGACATTCAATTTCACGGACTAAAATGAGTCACTTAATGCAAAGTGAGGGACTAATTTGGTGCATCTACAATGATGACATAATGGACGACACGTGGACGAATACTGTTCTGACACGTGGCACAAACGAACACGTGGCCAAATAACATTGTGACACATGGCACAACTATCCACATCAACATGTCACGTGTCACTGGTCACCACATCATCATATCATTACACGTGGCCAAATCATGGAGTAACACGTGTCACTTACATTCCACGTCATCAAGCCATGTCATCATGTCATTAATAGAAAATGAGTCAGCGACTAATATGGTGCACTTTTCTCAATCTCAGGGACGTAATTGGTGCAATTGGTGTAACACCCCAATTACTCTAAGCCTTACCTCTAGCCGTAAAGCAAAGGTTAATCAGAGGTTACTACAGTCCTAAGACTTATACATATTTATATATAGAAAGAAATAATATATTCTAGGAGCCCGATGAAGGATTAAGCTCAAAGACAGATTTACAAAAGCGCGAAACGTTCACACGAAGCTAACGCATAAGATACAAGGTATAAGTATAAGATAATAAAATATATATAAATATAAGAATATAATATTCATACAGAACTAGCCGCAGCTTGCGGAGTTTAAGCCGACTAGTTACAAATAGAAAGGTACAGAGCTTTAGAATTAAAACAGCTTATACAACCTATCTCTCAAATAAGCCTCTAAGGCTATAAAGATAAATATACAAAAGGTAAGAGAATACTATGACGAAAGTAAAACAGAAATAAATAAGGAACAAACCATACTCCGCTATATCATCATATTCGCAATCTCACTGGAGTAGATTACGACCTGCATCTGAAAAATAACAAAGTATGAAATGAGAACCGGAGGTTCTCAGTATGGTAACAGTGCCCAATGATGTAATGATGTAAGGCTCCGGGACGCCGAAGGCAATCCTAGAACTTCACATCACATACAGATATTCAAGCTTAACGAAATAAAATAAATACATAAGAAACTTAAACCATAAACCGGGTTATCTAAACTTATGGGAATTCTAACTAATACTAATTACACCGCTGTATCCCACAGCCTTCGCCAACTTAAGCTCCGTGCGATCCCATCGCCACCACCTACCTAACCTCCTCAGCACTAGACAAACACAAGATAAATGCAAGCAAGTAAAACACTGATAGTATTCATTTACAGCAAGTAATTCAAGAAGCAAGTAGGCATGTTATACAGTTAGGCAAACTCAAGTAATCAAAGCAAACAAGCATATAGAAGATGCATATGATGAATGTCTATCCTAATGGCTCATGATATCACTTGTCGGTCCGTAAATGCTAACCCGACACATCCTCCCGGATGTAGCCTTTTCTGTCCAGGGATATAGTACCCTGCACACTCATGCAGCAGCTCTTCTGCTACGCCAGAGATATAGTGCCTTGCACACTCATGTAGTAGGGAGTCTACTACGCCAGGGATATAGGCCCCGCACACTTCCTGCAACAGAGAAGGAACCAACCACAACAAATCATGCAGCAGAATAATCTGTCACGCCGGGGATATAGGCCCCGCACACTCTCAACATTCAACAAGTCATGTGACAGAAACATCTACCACGCCGGATATATAGGCTCTGTACACTCTCAACAACAACTAGACATGCAGCAGAACAATCTGCTATGCCGGAGATATAGGCTCTGCACACTCTCATATAATCTAATCATTTCCTCATCATCAAATCATCACCATACATTACCATTCCTCATCTTAAATCACTTTCAGTTATCAATTCTCAATATTCATCAAGATCATCATTTCTCTTCAAGTCCTCGACTCATCTCAACCATCCTCAATTCATATTTTCCATTCCAACTCAATAGTTCATCAGGTTTTCCCAATTCCAATACCATCCTCCTTTCTCATCTACCATACCCATCCTCAGTACACCAGAAACCTAAGCCTATGTTCTCTAACTTTTCAAAATAATACCAAGTAAATTACCTAGGTCCTTTCCCATGTTCTAAGACCCGGAATTAAGCCCAAAAGTCTTAAAATGGTGTCATAGAAACTTACAAGCCTAATTTTCCGTCTCTAGACTCAAAATGAAAGTATCCTATAGATTCAAACCTAGTTGAAATAGTTTAGTTGAATACAATTAAAAAAAAAGAAAAACCATTTCTCTTGCAAAAACTGATTTTAAGTTTGAAATCTCTGCACCAAGACAGCAAGCTACCCTGTTCTTAGAAAATTCACCAAAAATCATATTTTCATTTGATGTATCTGAAATTTTCCAAAAATAAACTAGACTCAGAGAGTTTTAAATCAGTCAAAATCTCATAGAAAAATTATTTTTCTAGAAAGAGTTATACTGATTACAAGTTTACTTTCAAACACTAGTTTTGCTGTCAAAATAGCTAAGAGCTCTATTTTTAAAACGAGCACAACTCCTTCCACAAAATTTATAATTGTCTGAAATTTTGACACAAATAAAAAAATAGTCCAAGTCATAATGTCCTTTTGGTCCCACTCAAAATTATAGTCAGGATTGGGAGATATACGATGGGAAAGTTGCTGGTTTGATTATGTAGCAGCAGAAAATCAGTTTTAAAGTAACAAACTTCAAAAATTTATATCTCCTAATCCAACTGGTAAACTTTAATAAAATTTTCCAGGATTTTTCTACACATCACAAAGATTCGAGAAAAATTAATCACATTCAATTGTGATGGTTAGATCGTTCCCAAAAAGCGTCTGAAGCTGCTGCCAGAAAAATAGATTATGCAGATTTTTGCCAAATCTCAACTTTCAAAATATTTCAACCAAAAATCAGACCAAAACCATAGCAACTCCAATTTATCTCATAACTCGCTCTTTGTGTCACAACCTACCATTCATACTAAATTTTTTATTCACCCTTCAATATCCTCAACCTCAAATATCAAATATATAACACTATAATCATTCCTCCACCAACCACATTCATCAATTTCCATTATCAAATACATAACAATACATTCAGTTTTCAAATCAACACATTAATCAAATTCCATTCCACCATTTCCAACAATCATCATAATCAATTTCAATCTCAATCCTCAATACCATACTATCAACATCAATATTTCAATTCATCAACAACCCAAATCATCAAATTATCATACATCATACAACAACTCTAACAACCAATTTAATTCAATCCTATCCTATGGTCATTAGCTAAAGTATCCATAAACATTACATATTACATAAAGGAAACCGGAACCATACCTTAGCCGATTCTCACTATGCTCCGACACCAAACATGATTCCAATCAAGCTTCCACCAAGCTCCAAACTATCAAAGCTAAACCAAAAGCCACCACCAACTCCAAAAACAAGCTTCATACATACAACATAACCATAGATCAACAACTAAAGCTTATACTATACCAAACCATAAGAATAAAGAGGTTCCTTACCTTATCCAACGAGAGTAGGGGTAAAATCCAACAATTACCCGCTACTAGAGATCACCTAAACAAGCAAAACCACAAATCTACTCAAAACCCATAACCTCGAAAATGTAGAAATCTAGGGCACAAAACTGGGACTTGAGCTTCGAGTTCTTATCAGGTTTGCTTAGATAAAAATGTAGAGCTTGACAAGAGCTTCGCGTGGCCGCGAACAGCTCCTCAATCGGAGCTCCGTAGCTTAAATTATGGCTCCCGGAAGGTGGAGGTGAATAGTAACCGCTCCCCTCTTCTCCTCTCATCTCAAAACCGCGGCTCTCTCTCATTTGGAGGAAGAAATGAGCTGAAAAGCTCATTAAATGAGCTTATATATGTTGGGCCTTGGATCCGGTTTGGGTCCGGTCCAACCCGTTAGCATTTTTAGTCCGTTTGTCCCACTTTGGGCCAAAACCTTTAAGATTAGTGCCCGGTTTTCAATTCTAAATTATTTTTGTTCTTTCAAAACAATAAATCAATCTTCAAAATATTATTTTCCAAAATATGCGGTACTGGACAGACTAAAGTCGGTACTGCCAGCTTAAGCGCCAGTATGCATTTTTACAAAAACTTTTCGAAAGAGAAACATTTTCCAACTCAGAATAATTCACTGAAATCAAATTTCACATTTTTATTTTTAAATTAAAACTTCTAAATTTTGAATCTATTATGGGCACTAAAAATTATTTTATTAAAACGGTTTTACGTGAAAAACTCTGGTTCTTACATCCTCCCCTCCTTAAAAAGATTTTCGCCCTCGAAAATCGAATCACGCGATATATCCTCCTCGAAGCGCCCTATTGTGTCGATGTCCCCTCTTGCCTTCCACTGCGTCACTCTGATTATCGTCATTAAGAATCCGGAATTTATCCTTTAAGCCAAAAATCGATTTTTGTAATACTTTTCAAAACCTTTAAAACAAGTTCAATATGAACGAGTTCATTGTTAAAACTTTCTCTCAAAAGAGTAAAAAATCATTTATTTGTAAATCAATCACTTTAAAGCATGATTCTTCTAAATTCATTAAAATCCTGAAATCAGAACCTTTCAAATTGAATCCCTTCTGATAAGTTAAATTACAAGCCAAAATCACAAGTTGATAAAATCATAGAACTCACTTTTATTTTTAAACGATATCATTCAAACCAAGAATTTCGACTTTCTTTCAAAAACAAATCATTTAAACCAATAGTTTCAAACCAAATTTTCAAAATTATTTTAAGCTTTAAAACTTTTTCAATAAGAATTCTAAACCATATCGTTTAGAAATTGAAAACCTTAAGTAAAAATGCAAAATAAATAGTCGGCACTTCTCTTGCCACCAGTGTTGAGGCTCACCCATCAACTGATACGCCGCAACTCCGCGAACTGGTTTTCCGGGACATGTTGAGCTCATAACGCATAGGTTAGGTTAGTCTTCCTCACTACCTCTCTGTTAATGTGATCGACCTCGTCTGCGAGTTGCCTATTCAGGCTTCCTTTCCACACCAAACAATCGATATCAAGGTGATCAATCTCAATATCAAAAGTCTAGTGCTTCAATTATCCAAGAAGGCACTCACAAACAAGCATTCTATGAGATATCAAGTAGATAACCTAAATAGCATGAAAGAAAAAATGACCCAGAGTATGCAACGAAGCATAATCGGTCCATCCCTCAGACTCACGAGGACGAACTACTCTGATACCACTAAATGTAACACCCCAATTACCCTAAGACTTACCTCTAGCCGTAAAGCAAAGGTTAATCAGAGGTTACTACAGTCCTAAGGCTTATACATATTTATGTATAGAAAGAAATAATATATTCTAGGAGCCCGATGAAGGATTAAGCTCAAAGACAGATTTACAAAAGCGCGAAATGTTCACACGAAGATAACGCATAAGATACAAGGTATAAGTATAAGAGAATAAAATATATATAAATATAAGAATATAATAATCATAGAGAACTAGCCGCAGCTTACGGAGTTTAAGCCGACTAGTTACAAATAGAAAGGTACAGAGCTTTAAAATTAAAACAACTTATACAACATATCTCTCAAATAAGCCTCTAAGGCTATAAAGATAAATATACAAAAGGTGAGAGAATACTATGACAAAAGTAAAACAGAAATAAACAAGGAACGAACCATACTCCACTCTGTCACCATATCTGCAATCTCATCGAAGTAGATTACGACCTGCATCTGAAAAACAACAACAAAGTATGGAATGAGAACCGGAGGTTCTCAGTGTGGTAATAGTGCCTAATAATGTAAGATGTAAGGCTCCGGGATGCCGAAGGCAATCCTAGAACTTCACATCACATACGGATATTCAAGCTTAACGAAATAAAATAAATACATAAGAAACTTAAACCATAAACCGGGTTATCTAAACTTATGGGAATTCTAACTAATACTAATCACACCGCTGTATCCCACAGTCTTCGCCAACCTAACCTCCGTGCGATCCCATTGCCACCACCTACCTAACCTCCTTAGCACCAGACAAACACAAGATAAATGCAAGCAAGTAAAACACAGATAGTATTCATTTACAACAAGTAATTCAAGAAGTAAGTATGCATGTTATACTGTTAGGCAAACTCAAGTAATCAAAGTAAACAAGCATATAGAAGATGCATATGATGAATGTCTATCCTATTGGTTCATGATATCACTTGTCGGTCCGTAAATGCCAACCCGACACATCCTCCCGGATGTAGCCTTTTCTGCCATGCCAGGGATATAGTGCCCTGCACACTCATGCAGCAGCTCTTTTGCTACGCCATAGATATAGTGCCCTGCACACTCATGTAGTAAGGAATCTACTACGCCAGGGATATAGGCCCCGCACACTTCCTGCAGCAGAGAAGGAACCAACCACAACAAATCATGCAGCAGAATAATCTGTCACGCCGGGGATATAGGCCCTGCACACTCTCAACATTCAACAAGTCATGTGACAGAAACATCTGCCACGCCGGAGATATAGGCTCCGTACACTCTCAACAACAACTAGACATGCAGCAGAACAATCTGCTACGCCGGAGATATAGGCTCCGTACACTCTCATATAATCCAATCATTTCCTCATCATCAAATCATCACCAGACATTACTATTCCTCATCTCAAATCACTTTCAGTTATCAATTCTCAATATTCATCAAGATCATCATTTCTCTTCGAGTTCTCGACTCATCTCAGCCATCCTCAATTCATATTTTTCATTCCAACTTAATAGTTCATCAGTTTTCTCCAATTCCAATACCATCCTCCTTTCTCATCTACCATACCCATCCTCAGTACACCAGAAACCTAAGCCTCCGTTCTCTAACTTTTCAAAATAATACCAAGTAAATTACCTAGGACTTTTCCTGTGTCTAAGACCCGAAATTAAGCCCAAAGGTCTTAAAATGGTGTCACAGAAGCTTACAAGCCTAATTCTCCGTCTCTAGACTCAAAACGGAAGTATCCTATAGATTCAAACCCAATTAAAATAGTTTAGTTGAATACAATAAAAAAAAAAAAGAAAACCATTTCTCTTGCAAAAACTTATTTTAAGTTTGAAATCTCTGCACCAAGACAACAAGCTACCCTGTTCTTAGAAAATCCCCCAAAAATCATATTTTTATTTGATGTATCTGAAATTTTCCAAAAATAAACTAGACTCATAGAGTTTTAAATTAGTCAAAGTCTCATAGAAAATCATTTTTCTGGAGAGAGTTATACTGATTACAAGTTTAGTTTTAAAAACTAGTTTTGCTGTCAAAATAGCTAAGAGCTCTAATTTTAAAACGAGCACAACTCCTTCCACAAAATTTATAATAGTCTGAAATTTTGACACAAACAAGAAAATAGTCCAAGCCTCAATGTCCTTTTGGTCCCACTCAAAATTATGATCAGGATTGGGAGATATAGGCTGGAAAAGTTGCTGATTTGATTATGTAGCAGCAGAAAATTAGTTTTAAAGTAACAAACTTCAAAAATTTATATCTTCTAATCCAACTTTTAAACTTTAATTAATTTTTCCATGATTTTTCTACACATCACAAGGATTCGAGAAAAATTAATCCCACTCAATTGTGATGGTTAGATCGTTCCCAAAAAGTGTCCGGAGCTGCTACTAGAAAAATAGATTAAGCAGAATTTTGCCAAATCTCAACTTTCAAAATATTTCAACAAAAAATCCGACCAAAACCATACCAACTCCAATTTACCTCATAACTCACTCTTTGTGTCACAACCTACCATTCATAACAAATTTTTCATTCACCCTTCAATATCCTCAACCTCAAATATCAAATATATAACACTATAATCATTCCTCCACCAACCACATTCATCAATTTCCATTATCAAATACATAACAATACATTCATTTTTCAAATCAACACATTAATCAAATTCCATTCCACAATTTCCAACAATCATCATAATCAATTTCAATCTCAATCCTCAATACCTACTGTTACGGTGGGTAACCGGAGATTAATGGGCTGGATGGCGTTGGTTGGCCCAAACGTATGAAGGAGGTGGCTTTCGAGTGGATCTGTTACTCGGTGTTCCTCCGTCCGACTTGTACGTGTGAAAGAATGGGGAGTGGTACCTGCAAAGACACTCCGATGCCTAAGTTAGCAAGAGTGTGAGCAGGTTAGAGAGTATTGGAACTTAGCGATACCTGAATGGTGTCAGTGTATTTATAGTGGTGAACCAATAACCACCGCTGAAGTAGTACCACCTTTTTAGGTGGATAACCGTTCCCATATCTTAGGGAGGTTAAGATATGGCTCTATGAAGTGGTTAGAGAGTTTCTAGGGGCAGTTACTCATTCGAATGAGTGTTATCTGCCAGCTAACCCTCGTATCCGACTTCTTTGGAGCAGGTCGTGTTCAGTACCGACTTCTGGGGATGAAGGCTGGTACTGGGTGAGGGCCAACCCTTTGGGTTGGGCCTTTTCGCTTGGATCCTGGACCTTTATTATTGGGCCAGAGTATGAATAGTGCCCCTACTCGAGCCCAATTTCTTTTTAGGATTTGGGTTCGAGTATTCAACTCGGGGTCGTAGCCGATTTGCAAGAGGACCGATGTGATGGTTTAAGAACCGACGTGATTTTCCTTGTGTTGTTTCGTTTCTGCGATCTTTCAAATTTCCCTTGCATTCGTTCGTGCTGCATTCTTGCGTTTTTGAAGGCTTTTGCTTCCAACCCTTATTTCCGGATAAAGGTTAGTTCTTTAATATGCTCTTGTAGATAAATTTGATTTGCAGACTTTAGTTTCGCATCCTCCTCCCTTTAGAGACCGTGTTGGTGATTTTTCTTTTCCCCTTGTAGGTTTTGTTACCCCCCCTTTTTTATAAAGAGAAATGGCTTCTGTAGATGCTCTCTCTCACTGGGTTGATGTCACGGTCTTAGGGGAGGAGCCCTCAGTCGATTCTGAGTTCATTACCAACCTTCGCACTCATCACAGAATTTGTACTTCTGAGGATGACGAACCAAAATATGAATTGGTAGTCCCGGGTCCTGAAGACCGGGTTTGTTTTGGAAGAGTCAATGAGGCGGCCCCTCATTTTTTCTTTATGTATGAGTGCATGATCACCCGTTTGGGTGTTTTTCTTCCTTTTTCAAATTTTGAGATATCTGTTTTGCGTCACTGTCGAGTCGCTCCCACCCAGCTTCACCCCAACTCTTGGGGTTTTTTGAAAATTTATCAATTCATCAGCCAGGCTTTAGAGTTTCCGACTTCTTTAAAGATTTTTTCCATCTTTTTCATATGACAAAACCCTTCAGTGGGCTAAACAATAAACAACAGTGGGTGTCGTTCCGAGCCATACAAGGTCGGAGAATCTTCACCCTTTTTGACGAATCCTTTCACGACTTCAAGAACTACCTTTTCAAAGTGCAAGCTGTAGAGGGTCACCACCCCTTTTTCCTGGATGATAATTCCTCTCCCCGATTTCCTTTATATTGGCTGGAGGCCTCCCCCTGCGAGAAATATGGTTTGGATAACCTAAATGAGGTAGAAGCAGCCATTGTGGGGTTCCTCCGAGAAGTGTGGGGGAGGGCCCCATACTTGGACACAAAAAAGTTTCTCCAGGGGTCTCCGACCTTTGTCCAGGCACAGCTAGGTAGCTTTTATTTGTTTGCTGGATTTCCGACTTGTCTTATCCGACTTGTCTAATCTATCATTTGTTGCTTTTTTTTCAGAGATGGTAAAGGCAAACGCTCAAGAATCTTACCAAAGGGTCCAGGAGGCTAAAGCAAGGTCTCGCGCCAGGACTGGTGGCACCAGGACAGTTATCTCTCCTCCTCTTCCTCCTCGGAATGTTGGGACTCCCTCTCAGCCCATTGTAATTTCTTCTTCAACTTTCTCTCAGCCACCCCCCTGCTCGACCTTCTTCTGAACCAGATAATAAGAAGCGCAAGACCTTAGAGTCTGGCTCTTCTGGTGAGGCGAAGGCGGATGCTCTTGCATTCGTCCGAAAGAACATCTATCCCAACGTTCGCATAAACATGGATGATGTTTCTGTTCGGCGCCACCTTACCACTCTGGTTGAGGAGAGCCTGAAGGCAGCGGGGGTTTGTGGCAAACTCTTGGATATTTTCGAGAAGGCCCCTCTCAGCTCTTTAGGGATGACCTCGAGGGTCGAAGAGCTGGAAGGAAGGCTTCTCATATATCAGGAGCATGAGGGGAAGTTGAAGGAGGAAGTCGCCAAGCTGAGGGAGGAGAGAGATAATCTCCGGGAGAGTGGGAGGAAGTTGCAAGCCCAATGCAACATGGAGGTGGATTTGAGGAAGGCAGCGCAAGCCAGCTACAACAGTTTATTTGATGATCTTATGTCTGTAAAGAATGACTTGCTGAATGCCCGGAAGGCCTATACCGAGTTAGAGGACTCTATTGCAGATGGTGCTGATGAGGCTTGGAGGGTTTTTAAGGAGCAGGTCGGAGTCATTGCTCCTGACTTGGACCTTTCTCCTTTGGACCCTGATAAGATTGTTATTGATGGTCGCGCATGCTTTTTCTATTCGTGGTTCTTTTGACTCTTTGATCTTTTCTGGAAAAAATCTTTTCTTTGGGGCTTGCCTGCTTTTCTGAATCTTTTTTGATCTTCAAGGCAGCCTTATAACTTTTTCTTAGTTTTTCCTATCTCTTTTTATTATTCCTAGTACTCAATTTTGTTTCATTGAGTTTTTCGTGACTTAGGCTACTTTTGCGATTCATTTTAATTTTACTCGGCTTCGCTTTCCGACTTATGAGTCGGACTGCTCCCGAGTTTATCATGATCGACTTCTATAGCCTCTTTACGCCGATTTGTACCTCGTCGTTTTATCCTGACGACCATCTAGGTCGGTTCATGGGATTTTCACGTTTTGTCGAGCTTAAATCGGCGCGTTTCGTAGAAAGAGAATAAAAAGGGAATTTAAAAGAGATATTTAAAATGAAAGAGATCTTTATTAATTGAGGAGGTACCTTATTGCTACTAAGGGCTTTTGATAATTTATTTTTCCTTAGCCCCTACTATGATGCCTCGTTAAAAACCCTTTTCAGAAAAAACCCTTTGATTTTGGGAAAAAATCATGAAATTGGGAAAAGAGTACATCAGGGAGTAGGGTTCGCTTTTAGTTGTAGTACCTTTTCATATTACAAGCATGCCATGATCTTGGTAACTCGTTGCCGTCGAAGTCGGTTACCCTATAATAGCCTTTTCCTAAGACCTCGTTGATCTTGTATGGTCCTTTCCAATTAGCAGCGAGCTTTCCTTCCCCCGATTTGTTGACTCCAAGATCGTTTCTGATTAGGACCAAGTCATCTGGGGTGAAACTCCTTCGAATGACTTTTTTGTTGTATCTCGCGGTCATCCTTTGCTTCAACGCTGCTTCTCTTATTTGGGCTTCTTCTCGGATTTCGGGGAGCAAGTCGAGCTCCTCTTTGTGCCCCCGTATATTCCCGATCTCGTCGTGGAAAATCACTCTTGGGCTTTGCTCATTGACCTCTATTGGGATCATGGCTTCTACGCCATAAACTAGTCGGAAGGGTGTTTCTCCAGTGGCGGATTGGGGGGTTGTTCTGTAAGCCCATAGTACTTGTTGGAGCTCTTCAGCCCAAGCTCCTTTCGCATCTTGTAATCTTTTCTTCAGCCCTGCCAGTATGACTTTGTTGGCTGCTTCGGCTTGCCCATTGGCTTGTGGGTGTTCCACTGAGGTGAACTGGTGTTTGATGTTCATACTGGCTACTAGGCTTCTAAGGTGGAGTCGGTGAACTGGGTTCCGTTATCTGTGGTAATGGAATAAGGTATCTCATACCTTGTGATTATATTTTTGTAGAGGAACCTCCGACTTCTTTGTGCAGTGATGGTGGCCAGTGGTTCTGCTTCTATCCACTTTGTGAAATAATCTATTCCCACTATTAGGTATTTGACTTGTCCTGGCGCCTGGGGAAAAGGACCTAACAAATCCATTCCCCATTTTGCAAAGGGCCATGGGGAGGTGATACTGATGAGCTCCTCTGGGGGGGCCACGTGGAAATTTGCATGCATTTGATACGGTTGGCACTTTTTCACAAAGTCTGTGGCATCTTTCTGCAAGGTTGGCCAGTAAAATCCAGCTCGGATCACCTTTCTGGCTAATGACCTTGTTCCGAGATGGTTCCCGCAGATTCCACTATGTACCTCCTCTAATACCTCGGTGGCTCTTGAGGTCGGTACACACTTCGGTTTCTGCAAAACGCCCAAGGTGTTCCAGAGTTTTTTCCAAGTATCTCTTCATATTTGGGTCTTTTGCCTGGTATTCTCCACTTATTTGGGAGGTCACCACTTGAGAGTCACTGTATATCATTACCTTCGTAGCACCGACTTCTTCTGCCAGCTTCAATCCTGCAATCAAGGCTTCATATTCTGCCTGATTATTTGAAGCTGGGAATTCAAGCTTGAGGGAGACCTCTATCTGGGTTCCCCTTTCATCTACCAATATTATGCCTGCGCCGCTTCCTGTTTTATTGGAGGATCCCTGATGAAACCGGCTTCTAGGAGCGCTTGTACTTGCTCCTCTACTATTAGAGCTAGCTCTGGGCCGAGCTTGCGTCTTCGTTGTTATACAGGTCGAGATCCCGTGTAGGCCGAGAGCTTGTGGGACATGAGTTCTGGATCTATCCCAGGCATGTCGGAGGCCTTCCAGACGAAGAGATCGGAATTATCTCTTAGGAGCTTAGTCAACTCTTGTCTTAGGGTTTCCCCCAGGTTGGTTCCTATGTGAGTGTTTTTTCCTTCCTCTTCTCCGACCTGAATCTCCTCGGTTTTTCCTCCGGGTCGTGGTCGCAGCTCTTCTTTAACCTTGCTCCACCGAGCTCTATTGTGTGAACTTCTTTGCCTTTTCCTCTCAGGTTTAGGCTTTCATTGTAGCATTTCCTTGCCAGCTTCTGATCTCCCCTCACCGTTGCTATCCCCGCTAAGGTCGGGAATTTCATGCAGAGGTGGGGTGTCGATACCACCGCTCCGAGTCGATTAAGGGTAGCTCTGCCGATTAAAGCATTATAGGCCGACCCCACGTCGATGACTATGAAGTCTATACTCAGAGTCTTTGATTTCTCCCCCTTTCCAAAGGTGGTGTGGAGGGGCAAAAATCCTAGTGGCTTTATTGGCGTGTCGCCTAATCCGTACAAGGTGTCGGGGTAGGCTCTTAACTCTTTCTCATCTAACCCTAGTTTGTCGAAAGCGGGCTTAAAGAGGATGTCCGCTGAGCTTCCTTGGTCTACTAGTGTTCTGTGTAGATGGACATTTGCCAGGATCATGGTAATTACCACTGGGTCATCGTGCCCAGGGATTATTCCTCGCCCATCTTCCTTTGTGAATGAAATGGTTGGAGGGTCGGAGGACCCCTCTCCGACCTGGTAAACTCTCTTGAGATGTCTTTTACGAGAAGATTTTGTGAGTCCCCCTCCCGCAAACCCTCCTGAGATCATATGGATATGTCTCTCCGGAGATTGCGGTGGTGGGTCTCTTTTGTCCATATCATCTCGCTTTCTTTTTCCATGACTGTCCGACCTTTCTATGAGATATCTGTCAAGCCGACCTTCTCTGGCCAGCTTTTCTATCACATTTTTAAGGTCGTAACAGTCGTTTGTGGAGTGCCCATATATCTTATGGTACTCACAGTAATCACCGCGGCTCCCCCCTCTTTTATTTTTAATGGGCCTGGGAGGAGGCAGCCTTTCGGTATTGCAAATTTCTCTGTATACATCCACTACAGGAACTTTCAGTGGAGTATAAGAGTGATATTTTCTTGGCCTATCGAGGCCGAGTTCTTCCTTCTTCTTAGCTTCCCTCTCCCTCTCTTTCGTTGAGGGAGGGTGACCAGGTTGCCAACTCGGGTCTCTTAGCCTAGCATTTTCTTCCATATTGATGTACTTTTCAGCTCTTTCCTGTACATCACTTAAAGAGACGGGGTGTCTTTTTGATATGGACTGTGAGAAGGGACCTTCTCTAAGACCATTGACTAGCCCCATGATGACTGCTTCGGTGGGCAGGTCTTGAATCTCCAAACATGCTTTGTTGAACCTTTCCATATAGGCCCGTAAGAACTCCCCGACCTCCTGTTTTATTCCCAGGAGACTTGGTGCATGTTTTACTTTGTCTTTCTGGATGGAGAACCTCATCAAGAACTTTCTTGAGAGGTCTTCAAAACTGGTAATTGACCTCGGAGGGAGGCTGTCGAACCACTTCATCGCTGCTTTTGACAAGGTTGTCGGAAAAGCTTTGCATCGCGTAGCGTCAGAAGCGTCAGCCAGATACATCCGACTTTTAAAGTTGCTCAGATGATGCTTTGGATCAGTGGTTCCATCGTAGAGGTCCATATCAGGGCTTCTAAAGTTTCTCGGAACTTTTGCCCTCATTATGTCCTCGCTAAAAGGATCTTTCTCCCCTAAGGGAGAATCTTCTCTGCCGTCGTGGGAGTTCTGACCTTTGAGGGAGGATTCTAATTTTAAGAGTTTTCTTTCTAACTCTTTTCGTCGCTCCATCTCCTCTTTTAGGTTCTTTTCGGTTTCCTTTTGTCGTTCCCGTTCCTGTTCTAGCTGCTCGAGGCGACTGTGGACTAATCCCATGAGCTCAATTGCGTGGGATGGTCCTTCTTTTTCTGATTCGCGCCCCTCCGAGGAATTTACCTTCGGGTTTTTGATTCTGGAGGTGCCTTCCCTGTGTTGATCATTGGCTTCCTGGTGAAGGGTCTGGTCTGCCTCATTGTTTCCAGTGTTCAGATTCTCTTGTTCAGAATCTGTCTCCACATGACCCTCTTCAAGGGATCTATCCGCCATCACTGGTTGATCTCTCGGGTCCCCGGCAACGGCGCCAATGTTACGGTGGGTAACCGGAGATTAATGGGCTGGATGGCGTTGGTTGGCCCAAACGTATGAAGGAGGTGGCTTTCGAGTGGATCTGTTACTCGGTGTTCCTCCGTCCGACTTGTACGTGTGAAAGAATGGGGGGTGGTACCTGCAAAGACACTCCGATGCCTAAGTTAGCAAGAGTGTGAGCAGGTTAGAGAGTATTGGAACTTAGCGATACCTGAATGGTGTCAGTGTATTTATAGTGGTGAACCAATAACCACCGCTGAAGTAGTGCCACCTTTTTAGGTGGATAACCGTTCCCATATCTTAGGGAGGTTAAGATATGGCTCTATGAAGTGGTTAGAGAGTTTCTAGGGGCAGTTACTCATTCGAATGAGTGTTATCTGCCAGCTAACCCTCGTATCCGACTTCTTTGGAGCAGGTCGTGTTCAGTACCGACTTCTGGGGATGAAGGCTGGTACTGGGTGAGGGCCAACCCTTTGGGTTGGGCCTTTTCGCTTGGATCCTGGACCTTTATTATTGGGCCAGAGTATGAACACCTACTATCAACATCAACATTTCAATTCATCAACAACCCAAATCATCAAATCATCATACATCATCATACAACAACTCTAATAACCAATTTAATTCAATCATATCATATGGGTCACTAGCCTAAGTGTCCATAAACATTACATATTACATAAAGAAAACCGAAACCATACCTATTAGCCGATTTCCACTATGCTCCGACACCAAACTTGATTCCAATCAAGTTTCCACCAAGCTCCAAACCATCAAAGCCAAACCAAAAGCCACCACCAACTCCAAAAACAAGCTTCATACATACAACATAACCACACATCAACAACTAAAGCTTATACTATACCAAACCACAAAGATAAAGAGGTTTCTTATCTTATCCAACGAGAGTAGGGGTAAAATTCAACAATTACCCACTACTAGAGATCACCTAAACAAGCAAAACCACAAAATCTACTCAAAACCCATAACCTCAAAAATGAAAAAATCTAGGGCATGAAACTGGGACTTGAGCTTCAAGTTCTTACCAGGTTTGCTTAGATAGAAACGTAGAGCTCTACGAGAGTTTTGCGTGGCCATAAACGACTCGTCAATTGGAGCTCCGTAGCTCAAGTTATGGCTCCCGGAAGGTGGAGGTGAATAGTAACCACTCCCCTCTTCTCCTCTCCTCTCAAAACCGCGGCTCTCTCTCATTTGGGGAAAGAAATAAGCTGAAAAGCTCATTAAATAAGTTTATATATGTTGGTCTTTGGGCCCGGTTTGGACCCGGTCTAACCCGTTTGCGTTTTTAGCCCGTTTGGCCCAAAGTGGGCCAAAACTTTTAAGATTAGTGTCCGATTTTCAATTCTAAATTATTTTTGTCCTTTCAAAACAATAAATTTTCAAAATATTATATTCCAAAATATGCGGTACTGGACAGACTAAAGCCAGTACTGCCAGCTTAAGCGCCAGTATGCATTTTTACAAAAACTTTTTGAAAGAGAAACATTTTCCAACTCAGAATAATTCACTGAAATCAAATATCACATTTTTATTTTCAAATTAAAACTTTTAAATTTTGAATCTATTTCGAGCACTAAAAATTATTTCATTAAAATGGTTTTACGTAAAAAACCCCGGTTCTTACAATTGGAATCTCAGGGACGATTTTAGTGCACGACACCAATCTCAGGAACCATTTCGGAGTTTAACTCTACCATAGTTAAAATGTTTGGATTATTATTCATTGGCTCTAGTTTATTTTTCATATTGACAAAATAACCCTTATCTCTTTTCCTCCTCTTTCACTCAGGCAGAAAACCCTTTTTCTTCTTCTCTACTCCGTTTGGTATTATGTGGTGCTATTAACGCATCTCAACCCATCATTGTGTGATCCAAATTCATTCTTCTCTATCGTGACCTCTGCCATTGAAAGAACTCCAGTATCAATTCAAAGAGTCCAAGAACAAATAAGAACAAACACTGAACACTGACTGAGCATCCAAGGCATTACCTTCGATAAAGACAGTAAGCAGAGATTTGAGAGAGAGAGACAGATGACTAGAAGAAAGCGACGAATACTGGTGAGCTGGCGACGGATGACGTGGAGCTGGCGACGGATGACGAGGAGCTGGCGATGAATATGACGGACGGACGATGAAAAAGAGCTGTGGAACATGACCTGAAAATGCTTGCGTTGAGCGAACGATGGGAGGACCTTCGAGGACGACGAACCAAGAGGATTGGTTAATGACCATGACGAATCAGGCGGTGATGGTGAGACAAACCAGGCGACAACGATGAAATGAACAGCAACGCTATGCAGATTAGGGTTTTCAAGGAAAAGCTGAGATGGAAGAGACTGGTTTATGCTTCTGCTATTCTACGTGAGTGAAAGGGGAGAGAGAGACTACTTTGAGTGGTTTCTACTCAATTCAAAAAAAAATTTTCTTTTTTTTTCTTTTTTAAATGAAACACCAAAACGACGTCATTTAGAGTAGACCAACCGACTTCTGATTGGATCCATAATTGGTCTGGTCTAATTTTTTGAACTATACAATTATGTAAGGTTAGAAATATGGGTATTTTAGTAAATTCAATTCATATAAACGTTTTTTTAATATCTGCTATAATTAGAGACTAAATTAAAATAAAAAAATGATATAAGAATTTAATTAAAAAAATATAAAAACTTAATTAATAATTACCGAAACAGTAATTAAACCTAAATTTAAATATTAAGCTAATAAAATATCCTTTTAGGTCTTCCTAGCCGAGGATGAGAAGCAGCATTTCGAACACGCAACCTCTTTTGCTGGCACAGGATTTCACACAGACAGAGGCATTATATATTTGTAATTTTGCATAATTTACTATGAAAATGAAATCCACGATGAAGTGCTCTGTTCTGATGTGGCCTCCTTTAGACCAGGATCTTTTGGCCTTTCCCTTCGGAACACGAATCTCATTCATTCATTGCTCATCCGCAAATACAAACTACACAACAAAACCAAAGATCATAAAAAACTAAAAGCAAAACTGCACTCTATATTTATAAATATATATACTTACTAGACACCCAAAAAAACTATATATACTTACTTTTAACCATTAATTAGTAGTTGTTAGAGTTATTTATACTTAGACAAATTTCACACGATTGTGTATTATTTTTATTTTTATTTTTCATTAGACTACTCCTTGTACTGAAGCATTATTAATTTATGTATTATAATAATTTTTTTCCCTGAAAATCATCCCCAATTTTCTTTCCATGAAAGTTCTGGTCGTGGGGCGCTCCATCACTTGCCCCTTATATAAGACTTGGAATTTCACTCCAACACCAATTCAATCCACACCCAAAATCTCTCTGCAAGCAATTCACACCCATCTTCTTTCATTTTCATCTTCTACATCATCATCATCCATCATCATCTTCTTCTTCTTCTTCTTCTTCTTCTTCTTCTTCTTCCATGGCTACTTGCGTAGATTCCTCAACCTCCTCCCCTTTTTCTCGGAAGCCAAACGGGTCCCAAACCGATGATCGTTCCTATAACTACCTCAAATTCTGCCGACCCACTTTCTCCGATCGTGTTTCCATTCCCAAGAACAAACCCCTGCATACACGCACGGTTATTGAAGAGTCTGACCCTAAGGTTGATGTTGACGATCGTGTTCATGTTCATGTTCATGATGAAGATGAAGATGCTGATGATGATGATGATGATCTATGGCGGAAGATGAAGGAAGAAGCGAAATCCGATGTGGAACAAGAACCTATTTTATCCAACTACTATTTCAGTTCAATATTGTGCCACAAGTCTTTAGAAAGCGCGTTATCCAATCATCTTTCCAACAAATTATCCAGCTTGAATCTCAACAGCACCACTCTCGTTAATCTCTTAGGAAGAAAAATTCTAGCCCTCTTGATTCAGAACCGCGTATCCGAGGTTTTCGCGGTCGATATTCACCCTGGCGCGAACATCGGCCGCGGAATCCTTCTGGATCACGCGACTGGCCTCGTGGTAGGCGAGACCGCCGTTATTGGGAACAATGTGTCCATTTTGCACAACGTCACGTTAGGTGGGACCGGAAAAGCTTCCGGCGACCGGCATCCGAAGATCGGTGACGGGGTTTTGATAGGTGCAGGGACTTGTATCTTAGGGAATATTAAGATTGGTGATGGTGCTAAGATTGGTGCTGGTTCAGTGGTGTTGAAGGATGTTCCTCCAAGAACAACTGCAGTTGGGAACCCTGCTAGATTGATTGGAGGAAAAGATAATCCCATTAGGCTTGATAAGATTCCTAGCTTCACTATGGACCATACTTCATATATTTCTGAGTGGTCTGATTATGTTATTTAGATTATGATTATGATTATGATGAAGATCATAATAATAATAATAATAATAACCATCCTAGTTTTAGATTTTAGGGTCCTTTTGATTTGGTTTGGGGGGTTTCCTATTCCTGCCTTTTGGGTATTTTGTTATACAAGAGAGAATCTAAGTTCTCCTGTTAACAAATAACAACATATATATTATTGTTGAAGATTGTGCAGAAAAAGAATAGCTGCTATGCTGCAACTTGTGTGTAGCAGTTTTATTTTATATGTATGATGATGATGTAGTACTAGTACTGGTTTTCTGTTGTTGTAAGGTGCAATTAGGAACACCCTTTTATGTAGTATATATGAATATGAATATGAATATGAATGACTCTGGCTTCCCTTCCCTTGACTTGCTTGCATTTTTGTGCTCTTAAATTTTTCATTTTTCATGCTTAATCATTGTTGAAGATGCAAGTGAGTGTAGTAATTTTGCAAATACTAGGTTGGTCAAATAGTAGAAAAGTGAATAATATTCTGCAATAGTTGCAATGATGTTTGGATTTCTGATACAGGCAATATTGCCCATGAAAGAGATATATTGAGAATTGAGATGTTGCTTTCACTCTTGGCAATTGTTAATGTGTTTCAGAAAAAAGTAAATTGTTCTAAATTCTAAACTTTAAATTTAAATTATTAATATAAAATATAATAAATTAAGAATTAAAATTTATTTAATTAATAAAAAAATTATTAAGAATAATTTAAATATTAGCTTAATTCTTCTCTCAGCATGGGACAAGGGATTTGGGATTTTACTTTGTTAATTCTTTGGTTCAGCAAGTGGTAAAAGTTGAGTTGTGTTATTATTTTTGTTTCTGTTGGGTGGTTACTGTTTTTAAGAGGAGACAACAAAATTCTAAAGAAGCTACATCACTCATTACTACACAATAATGAAGTCCACTTGCTTGACATTTTTTATGTTATACCAAAAGCCAATAAAATCAATATTGAAATGGAGAATGAGAGGACAATTATTTTATTTATTTTCAAAAAGAAATTTAGGTTGATTTGAGTTCTGAGTGTTAATAGGAATCTTTATCTGTTTACCAACTAGTGGAACCCTATGGATGCATCATATATAGTGGTTAGATGAAATTAAATTTCTATTGAGGTTTGATAATTTTTAAAACTCACAAAATTCAAGTGGAAAATAAGCAATATAAAATTAAATGAAGTACTGAACTACTATTTATCTTTGCAATGTTTTTTCTCTCTCTTTTTTTTTTTTTTTGCTGTAATGCTTATCCAAGACAGGTTTAGTACATGAATCAACTGCGTGACCACCTATGTCAGAGTCACTCTAATTGCAACATTTTAATTGATCAATAGTTGTGCTTTAAGCACTTTCATAGGGTAATTTTGGCTTTTCCTTTCATCAGTGGTTAATTGAATTTAATAAATGGATTTGATTTGATGACCTTGTGATAAACAACAGCATGAACAAATAATTGACCCAAGTCATAATTTTTTTTTTTAAAAGCACTAGTTCCATTTGACAACCATTTTGGAAGGACAGGGAACAGGGATAGTGTACATAGAACATTTTCCTCTGGCCAATTAATTACGTTTCCGAATATGAAAGAATCTGAGAAACAAGTAAGGAAGAGTGATTGGCTATAAGTGTAATTTGAAGTCAAAAATATTACAAATGTGGTGGTGTACAAAATTGTTCATACTATATTATTATTAGTCAATCAGTGACACCAATCTACACGTTGGATGAGTTTAACTTAGTAAAGAGAATCACGTGTTTTAGGGCTTATTGAAATGGTCAGAAGAAGCAAAATCTCATGCCATGGAACTGCTATCAACAGTTCAAAATCTCATGAATTTGAACCGAGTAATGATATTTGAATAATTTTTAGCTTTAGGTACTATGTGAATTTCTATAAATTACTAATTTTTTAATTTTAAAAATTTTTCATTTAAGTGTTATTACCTTATATTAACACATATGTTCCCTTTGGTCATTGATTTGCTTTCCTTTTTGGCTTGTTATCCTGTTTATCTAATCCACGCATGTCTATTGTTTCCTTCTGGTATGGATGTGGATGTTATGCTTTCTAGCTACGTATCATTGTAGGAAGGATAAGATATAAGATATTTTGTTGGGAGAATAACCAATTTAAACTCCAAAAAAGGGTTAAAAACAGTGACAAATTAATTTTTAAAAGATATTTTTATTAATTTTTAATGATGAGTTTTATTATTGTTAATAAGTTAGTCCTAATATAATACATTTTAGAGATTAAGTTTTAACAGGCTAACAATTTATTAGGAACAATTTGTTGGTATATATTGATATTTTAAACTAGATTGGGATTGAAAAATATCAAGAGGCCAAACACAGTTAACACTTAGATTATTTAGTTACTTAGTTAATGATTCTAATGGACACATATCCCTTTGAAATGTTTTTGGTGCAAAAATATTTAGTTTTTTAATTTCCACAATTAGTATTTTGAATAACTCCTAGAGAGAACAAAAATCTGTTAAAAAAATTTAAATATTATCAGCACTTTGATCTTGATCTTTTAATGACCTTATAGGCAACTACTCCATCTAATGGAATGAGTTTTATTGAACTATTGATTCACAAGGAAAAAGTTTCAAAACTTGTTACCTCACATAGAGAGGATGTTAATGGAAAAAAATATTAGGATAGAGCTCTAATTTTATTTGGCAGTATAATTTTTTTTTTTTTAACTTTTACTCTATTTTATCGACAGGTTTAAAATTTTTTAAATTGAAATTGTATTCGCACTCTAAATTTTTTACTCGATTTACTTATAAAAAAACAAATTTATTATCCGTCAAACACAATATTTAATCCTTCTACATTTTATACATATTAATAATATAAAATTGCAAAATTAAATATATACAAAATTATATATATTTGAATATGCACATTATATATAAAGTGTAAATTGGTCAGATAAAGTTGATGACATATCTGAATTCAGGTTTTTTTATGATAAATTAAAAAAAAAATTATTATTTTTCAAATAAAATTGAACGGACTTTAAATTTCGGAATGCATTTTTTTGTTTAGGATGAGTTCGCTGCATGTTTGGCGAACTTTTTTTTACTGAGAACGAAATTCAAATTCTTAAACCATTATTATCGTCTCCAAAAGTACATAGGAGTACACAAAAGTACAGCAACAAATATTCGAAATGAAGTTCACAAAAAATGCAACGAACTTTATAGTTTATATAAAGTTTGCCCGGAGTTGTGATGAACTCTTTTAATTTTATAGATGCGGCGAACTTACTTAAAATTATATAAAAAAAACGTATCTTAATATATAAGTAATATGATCAAGTGTAATTTACTTAGATGTGATTAAAAAATAATTGAATACTATGTATAGTAAAAAATGATATTATTAAAGGATAAAATTAAAATTTATTTCTATGTATCATTTTTGTCCCCAACATTTTCGTCCTATTTAAGTCCCTAACGTTTCAAAATCGTCTCAATTTTGTCCCGTCAATTCTGTTAACAGATCCCTAACGATAGGACAACATTGAATCAGTTTTAAAACGTTAGGGACTTAAATAGGACGATTTAAACATTAAGAATAACTTTGGTACTTATCCCAAATATTAGGAATAATCTTTTATTTGAAGATTATTGTTTTGGTGTTGCATTTTGATGTATGTCTCATTATAATGTTCTTATTCCTTGATGGCAATGTAATAAGAATGTCGGAAGATTTTAGGATATGTTGAGCTAGTTGATGGTTATATACTTATTTTTATTTAATGATTTCGAATTATACTTACCAAATTGGGCGGGGTTGGGAGTTAATCAATTATAATAGAAAAAGTCATTTTATATATTTAAATATTTTTATCAATTAGATTTAATTAAATTTGGTCTAAATTCAACTAAAATTATTCGTATATGTGCGTGTGAATCCCACTTTTTTTTCTTCAAGTATCAAAACATGACACAAAAATTTCTTAATTTTAATACCAAAATTTTTTAAAATTTTAAATTTGATGCTGCAATTTTTTTTTCTTAGCTCCTCTTCTTTTTTTTTGGTACAAAATTTCTGTATTTTTATTAT
>NC_029785.2:8182268-8196985 GCF_000816755.2 Arachis ipaensis
TATTTTTTTTTTGTTTTTTCTTTTGTGCTTTTTTTTTTAAAGAAAGAAAAAAAAACCGGAATAAAAAAGAAAAGAAAGTAAGAAGAAAAAAAAGATGTGGAAGAGAGGACATGTACATTACATAAAATTAAGTTATTTATGTTTTCGTTTCAACTGAAATAAAAGTGCCAAAAGAAATTGAACTAATGACTAAAAGTACGAGCTAAAAGATAATTTCTACTTACCTTTGTGAGCTTTTCTCAAAAGAAAATAGAAAAAGGACAAAATATATTTTGCCACTAAATTTGCTAAAACTTTTAAAAAATATTCTTAAATTTTATTTTATTTTAATTTTATTCGATAAATTTTTTATTTATATCAAATATATTTTTGACAACTAAGAGTGTATTTGATTTATATTTTTATTTTTAATTTTTATTTTTAATATTTTCTATTTTTTAGATTTTGTGAAAAAAAAAAAGAGGAAAAAACAGAAAAAAAGATTTTATTCTTTTTAACTTAAAATAAAAACAGAAAAAAAAATATACGCACCCTAATTTAAAAAACTTAAAGAACAATTCAATAATAATTTTACAAAAACAAAATTCATCATATAAAGCCACTTGGTTGAAAAGTGTGCATGTGAGCATGTGCAATAATTGCATGCAATACGTTTCGGCTATGGTATGCTGGCAAAACTAGTTGCATTGAATTCTCAACATCACTGTTGAAACTTGAAACCCAAAAGAATAAAAAAATAAAAATAATAATAAAAAAGTAAAAACTCTCCATTTAGATATCTCTTCTGTTTGACGCTTTAGCTACGAAGCAGGGTCTTATCTTAATTCTCGAGCGAAATAAAGATCTCTTGAAGAGGTAGAGAAAAATCACACGCTAGATTGTTGGGACGAACACACCATTTTTATGCCACTGAAAATCATAGAAAGTGCATCGAAACATTACAAGTTTACAACATTATCCCCCTTGTTTGAGCACTGAATATATTGGGCTCATTTATTTGTACGTACGGATTAAAAAAAAATACTTCTTTAGAAGAAAAAACAGGCAGATGAGATTTGACATAAATAATAGATTTGTTGATCTTCTTACAGCGGCATTTGGATTCGAAACATGAGTTTAACACATTTCAGATAGTGAAATATAAAAACTCATATACTTATGTGTACAAGGAGGCATGTGTGTTTATGATGTAATGTTTAAGATTGAAAATTGTATAATCTATCTAGTTCAAAAAAAAATAAAAATAAAAATCATTTTATATTTAAATATATTTATAAAAATAATTTTTATTTATGTTAGATGCAGTTAGTTAGTTGAAAATAGTAAATATATAAGTATTTTTTATATAAAATTATAATTATGATTGAGGAAGAAAACTATTTTATGTAATTATTTTATAATATGCAAATCATAGTGTTAGCCCAACAATAATAGATTTTGATAAAAAAAAGGTTGATCAAATTTAAAAACAATATCAAATAGTTAAAAAATATAACCTTAATTTTAACTATATTTTTAAGTATCATCTAGGGGTGGCAATATGTATCCTATCTGCGGGTACCCAACCCGACCCCACCCGATCGGATAGGGTTGCAAACTCGATCCGCAGTGGGTAGGGTAGGGTGCAGATAGGGTTTTCGTGCGGATCGGGTAAGGTGTGGGTTGAGCATCAACCCTACCCGACCAACCCGCACCCTATTTTTAAGTGGATGTTGAACCAAAGACCTCTCACTAAATGCAAAAGATCTTTAGTCATTAAAAGAAGATCATTAATTGATAACTTAATAAACTTTTTTTTACATAAAAGTCATTTCTATTTTAAATTATCATCAAGTTATATAATAGTGTTGCATCTTTTTTTGTAACCCGCGGATAGGATCGGGTACCCGCGGGTTAAGAGCGGGTAGGGTTATGGTTGAGATATTCTCAACCCGCGAGTAAGGTAGGGTTGAGTTCATATAAAAATCTCAACCTACGGATAGGGTTAGAGTTGGCTCCAAACCCTACCCTACCCTACCCATTGCCACCCCTAATCAAAGTTTTCTATTCCTCATAATCATACTAATTATAGAATATTAGAATTCATCAAATAAACATCACACCATATCCGATGTATAAACATGTGTTGTACTGAATATAAAAAACAGTATGAATAACAGATATCATTCTTGTCATTAACAGGTTCAGTGAGAAATTTTTCAAAGCTTATTTTCTTGTCACAAATTTTAAAATCAGAGCATGTAATTATGTATCTACCCAAACCATATATTTCATAGATTCAACAATAAGAAAATTTTTAACATATTGATCTGGATATTTGCTTAAATCATGAGCAGAAGAGAATGAGACCACAACAATTAAGAAACACTACTTTTTAATTTTTCTGTTAATATTCACCTTTCATCTGTGTAGCGCGTCAAATTATTATACACCGTAAATGATATACAGCCTTAGCACTGTCCCTTTTCTGAAGCAGCAAAAGGGAGAATGAATACAATTCCAACATTAATTTTGCTAACTCTTGATTACATGCAGCATCAGAGGTTCCTCTCCAGCCATCTTGGTAACCTTAGTTGAGATTTCATCCCCATTCTGGCGAGGAAAACGGAATACAGCAGGTGAAGCAAGAACATGAAGCACCCACTATTGATCAAAACCTTGAAAAAGTTTCAAAGAGCACATCAGAATAGTCTGAAGAAAAAGAAATATAATAAACAGAGAAGACCCTTCCGAGTAGAGAGTAAGTTTTTTCCCTTACCAAAATGCCAAACAGGGTATATATCATGTTCAACGAGGGAATGGAATTAACACCAGAGGCGGTAAGCAGAAATGTAAGAGAAGCATGAATGTTAATGGTGATCTACAAGGCCCATTTGCAGCAAAAACAAGAGAAAGATAAGAACAATATTTCAGTAGTTTTCATGGTACAAGATGATATATAGAATTAAAAAATTAGGAGAGAATTGCGGAATTGATTACCAAAGCTAGTATATTTTCCCTTATTAAGAAAGATGAAATTAAGACAAAGCCAACAGCTCCTAGTGATCGTACCTGCAACTTTAAGATTTCATTATCCAGCAAAAAACAATTACTTCAAACGTATAGAATTTTTTGGCAATAGGTAACAAACATTACAATTGTGCACAAGAAAATTGAAAGGTTCCAACTTGCTCCAGACCTGACAAGATGCAAAAAAAAAAACTGTAAAGGAGTTGCAAAAACCAGTTAGCTAATATAAACAACAAAAGAAAACAGAATTTAACAATCTTGTGATACACCTCCACAACTGAGGTGCATATTAGGAAGAGATTTATCAGAAGCCAACATGAGCCGCATGGAACACATGTGACATCATACAACTATCTGCCTAGCACATAGGCTGCAGATTGAAAGAAACGAATCTGGTCAAATCATAATGGGGCTATGGAGAAGAGAGAGGAGAATATGGGAAGAATAGAAGGGACAGTAAGATTTTGAAAGGGGGTGGGCACCCACTTTTGATTAGCTTGAGCCCTAAGAGTGAAATCTTGGTCTACACGTTTCAAACCGTTACTTAAATCAATAGCAGCAGGAAACTGGATTTTTCTTGGTTTTAGTTCTATGTTCTAGTTCAGTTCTATCATCTTGCAGCATACTGCGTAACAGTAACATAAGAGAGAAACCATATTTAAGAAAACGGTAGTAACAACCAAGTCTGTTACAACAACAACAAAACACCACAAAGTCTTATCCCACTAAGTGGATCCTCTACATGGATCAAACAATATTATTACATCCTATAATGTATCATGTGTTCATGTCTACCATGAGATCATTCACACAGAGATTCGCTTGATCGTCTAGTGAAGAGTCTTTTTGGGTCTTCTTCTGCCTCTAACCATAGATTTATTTTATATTTGATCCACCTTTCCCACTGGATATTCTACCAATATATCCCCTTTATTATTGTAGATACTTCATTTGGCATCTTCTTAAACTTTATAATCTCATTAAAAAGTTTAGTTCGCCAACTAAAACTTTCCAAACTTCAATTTATAAATTTTTTGGAACCACCGATCTACCATTCTTCATCTTTTTTAGGGGCTCCATAACTTCAAACTCTCACATTATTGGATAATAAAAGTTTTGATCTTTCTCCCTCATGTAACTGACCCAAACACGAAAGATTCTTATGTTCCTCATCAAATAATATAACAAGAAAACAGAGATGACAGCAAATATAAATTGCTTTCCCGTCATAAAGTAATATAATTTGTTTGTTATGCCAATTTCAAAAGATTGATACTTGTTATATCTATTTTTAAATTTAAGACGATTCATAAAAAAGAGGTGAAGAAAGTGAATTCATGGTAAATTGGAAGAGCAGGAGGGGGTTAACATGATTACTCACCCACTGCATTGTACAACCAGATCACATGATTCTAAATAAAATGCACTTCATCAAAGACTTCGCTAGAAAATTGAGTTTTAAAAGCATAAAAATATTGCATATGACATACCTCCACAAAATACCCATTGTGTAACCAACAATGCCATGCTTAAGCTGCATGAAAGAAATATTTCGAATTCAAGTTACTTTACAGACAGTATGACTAAAGTATCTAATCGGAAAACAAACCAGTGTATGTATACTATTCTATTTTCACAAAAAGGAAAAGCGAGAAATGTTAAAATTCATGTTTCCCAGCACAATTAAATTTCTTAACAAACACAACTGCATTTGTAAAACAGCATATGTAGTTCATTTTCGAGTTCATATGCAAAAATTGACATGTATTCACTTCAGCAAAAAACTCATTGTTGAACAACCTTCACCATTATTAGGATTGCAAAGCACAGAAATAGCAACACCGATTTGACAGGAAGGCATATCCAATACGCTACATATTTTATAACTAACTAGCAAGTAGCAAGCATCTCATTGTGAAACATAAAACACTTGGGTACAATGAAATGCCATTCTAACACTTAGAACAAAACAACTATTTTTTCATGAACAAAATCGATTCATAGAGCATAATTTTGAGACACTGAAAGTGTAAAAACTTTTACATAGTCATACAACCAAATTCTTTTGGATGACCATTCAAAAAGTGGCCATGGAAAGTAGTTATGTTTGTTAATGTGGCAAGACATAATTGGATGTCTATGTAAAACATCTTTGCACTTAAGCTTTCCACAAAATAAAAAATATATATAGTTTAATTTTAAGCATATTAGGAAAACAATCAAACACAAAACTGGAAGCCCTATTGCTTAGCTAAGAAAATTACCAAGTTAAAAGAAATCTTACCAGATAAGTTAGAGCTTTGACTGGACCAGACAAGACAAACAAAAGTACAGTTGTTGCCACCTAAAAAAACAAAAGCGTAACTACCAATAATTAAAACCTGGTTATGCAAATATTCTTCATGAATTTATCTACTGTATTCTTGCAAGAAAATAGCAACTGTTACCAGTGTTTTCCTTCCAGCATCAATACCCCATCTCATTGAGGAAATCACTATAGGCAACGAGAAGAAACAACTAAAGTAATTCTGTAATCAGAAACAAAAACTTGAACACTGAGCCTAAAATACTATTAATATATCGAAAAGTAAAAGAATAGATAACCAATTATCAGCCACAAGAAAAGATCCATGATTGCAATTTCTTAACTAAACTCATACAAAAACAAAGAACCAAATTTTGTTAGAACTAACTAACTATCAACCAATAGAGAAGATCTATTATTACAATTTCCTAACTCACACGAAAACCATGAACCATTTTTTTATTAGAACCAATCAATTTCCAAACAAACAGACCTATTTTTTTTATTGTCACTAATTAACTAACCTCAATAGCAAGAGAGTTGCTCAAGAAGTAAACTAAACCAGTAAGTGCAGCAAACATGGAGCACTCAACCAATTGAAGTGTTTTCTGGTACACTGGGCCATTTGGCGACAAGTCCATAAGCTCTGTTGAAGGTTTATTTTCTTCTCCTTCTTCATATTCAGTAGTACAAACTGATACTCTAATTCTTGATACCTTGAGAAAGTTAGAAGTGGGGAAAGAGAATGAATTCTTGAGTTTGAAGTGTGATTTTGGTGCATGAAATCGGTAGTTGAAGGAAACTGGAGGAGAGGAAAAGTGAGGCTGGAGACAGAAAGTGGGAGCTATGGAAATGGAGAGGCTAGAGAAATGGTGGTAAGGCTTCAGGGGAACCATGGGGTCTTAAGGTTGTGTTTGGTCAAGAACTGAAAGTGGGTTTAGAAGAAGGTAAAAAGAAAGATCGACTTCGTATTAGGTGGGAAACTTAATAGTGGACCTTTAAGCTGTACAGATTCTGTGGATGATATTGAAGGTGTACAGATTCTATGATTCTTGATTGGATGCCCCTGATGAAGAAAGAATTAAAATAGTGAGCATTGCTGGAAGGACCAATCTTGCATGAAATTAAAATAGTGAGAACTTAATGTATGTATTAATGCTTTCATTTTCTGGTGTTATGATTACCTCAAGGGGACACTCAGACACACCTTTGTTGAACATCACCAAAAATTACAAATGTGAATCAGACGACCACCTCAGTGATTTCAACATAACCTATTTAAATCCAACACAATATTTGATACATCACAACTAATCGTGATCAATTAAAACATGCATTACTCAAATGCAAAAAACACACATCACAATTCACAAAGATGTACCAGCTTAATTATGATAATGAATGTCACCTCACTGCTCTAGCAAACTCACTTTCATATTCATAAATAATAAAATCCCAAAGAATCGACCAAAGTATCAAATCTAAAATCAAATGTCAAAGTTTATCATCGATCATCAAAATCTACAAAATCTAGTTGAATATTTCCTATTCAAGCATATTATTTATGCCTAAACCAATTTTCACCAATAGCAACAACAGCACATTGATAGCAGGAAGCAGCAGCAGCAATTTGATCAACAATCAGTAACAGCAACAACACATTTATAGCAAAATTAACACTTAGCAACACCAAAAACATTGATCACCAATAAAAATTAAAACATAAAAAGGAAAAAAAAAAAAAAAAAGAAGAGGCACGGGAAGACTTATTACAAATTAGAGCTTATCCCCGATGAGAAGAGAAAACGAAAATCTCTGTTGGTAGCAGGGGATGAAATACCAACAATAAGTTATAATCTGTCAACCAAGTTGTTCACAATGGAGCATTAAAAATATTCCAACAGCATTTAGAAAACAATTGAGGAGAAGTACATTACCAGAACTATACATCACCCAATCTTCACAAGTTTATCAACTGAGTTAAGGTACGCAGGAAGATTGATAATATTATTAAATAAATAAAAGAATTCAAATGAAAGGAGAGGAACTTACAAATAAGACGGAGATTCGGTTCGGTGTTTGGACAGTAGAAAGAATGTGTTACGAAGCACCACCATCACGCACTAGCAGCCTACCTGATAAGCCCACCACCCTAACAAGGGAATAGGGATTAGGAACCCTAATTGCCTAACTCAGAAAAAAAAGTAAAAGCCTACCTGCAGATTAGGGATTAGAGGCGGCACGAGCAGCAGAGGAGCACGACAAAGCAGCGGCGGGCAAAGAAGCAGAGGAGCCCAGCGAGGCGGCGGTGCGACGTAGCAGAGTGAGGCCAAGGAGTTGCAGAGCCGCGGCGGCGATGTGGTGGAAGGAGGATAGGAATGTATGGAGGAGAGATTGAGGATGAGAGTGAGAAGAGTTGTGTCCCTGATAACAGGGGTTGATACTTGATACCGATATGGCAGCGCCCAAAACGCACCGTTTTTTGTTACTTATTTTTATTTCACACAAAAAGGCGCCAACTATACCAACGAATTTATGGACGGATTGTCTGATAATGGAAATAGGCTCATTTGATGATTTATTTATCAAATTTTATTATTTCTTAAGAATTTGTTTATCGTTTGTAATTTTTTTTAAATTATTTTATCAATAATATACTTTTTTGGGATTTATTTTAATAATTATCGTTAAATAAATAATAAAAACATGGATAAATAATAATCACATTTGTCACAATAATGATACTTCGTTGTCTTAATCTTAGATTATGGGAGGGAAAAAGAAGTGTTAATCTTATACTATGTCACTCCCTTATATTAGCTGACACGATTGAGATTTGGCAGAAGAAATTATTTCTTATTGCCTTCACGATTTATAGCATCATCAATTTTTAAGTCATTGGCAGAGTAATTACTTTTAATGATCTNCTGAATACAAGGTTAAATAGTATTATTTTATTTTGGAATTTTTTACTTAAATAAATTTTATGAAAAGCAAAATTACTGGATTCCCCTTAAATGAATTCTGCAACGTGATTACCCTCTTACTATTATTATGTAAATCGTCCTAGGCTGTGTAGGGTTTTATAACTTGTGAATCATCTCAGCAGGACGATTAATGCATGAATTGGTAAGGGAAAGAAAGCATAAATCGTGCCAGCCTCTCTTGGGTTAAAAGCATATAGTAAATCGTCCCAGCCAGCTAGGTTTCACGTGTTTTCGGGCTAAACCTCGAAGGGCTGCCACGATTTTTTGCATAAAAAGGGACCCTCCTCAGCCTGGCGCGATTCATGCTTGTTTCAGCAACACTCACTAGTTTGAAACGATTTATGCTTAACTTAGTAACCCCAAGCAAGATTTTCCGACCTAGGCGCTCTGAAGTTGTTTGCCAGATTGGTTGATGTAGAGGGTAGCAGCGGTGGATCCGCTCCGAATCTACCCACTGACGTCATAGAAGGGAGCTCCACCGCCATTCCAACAGGACAACCGGTGACTCCCTTTGTTTCGTCCCCATCATTTGCTGCTGATTTGCCCGTTTCGGCAGATGACTTGGGTGATGGGCGTAGCTTCCGATAGCTTGCAGCTACCATGGGGACTGCACCTGTAGTGGATGGTGCCCCGACATTCATGGAGATAAGAGAGAGAGAGATCCATTTGCAGAGGCTATAGGCGATGAGGGGTCGGATTCGGAGCCACCAATTATTGGTGATGAGAGTGATGGCGAGGAAGACACCGCACATGCCGAGGGAGCTGAAACCCATGCAAGCAGTCAGATACAGCAGTACCCTCGACACTTTTTCACATTGGACCTTGATGCAATGAACCAGGTTGCATTTGTAGATCAGCAGCACCCTACTATTCACGGAGACAGGCCCAGCATGATTGGCACGGACGAGTTTGAGGTCGAGAAACGGTTTGAAACAAAAGACGAAGCTGTGCTGACAATTAAGAGTTATAATATTCGTCGTGGTGTAGAATATAAAGTGTTTGAGTTCGACCAATTGAAATATCATGGGAAGTGTGTCCAGTTCGGGAATGGTTGTAATTGGTTGATACGTGTGACTATGAAGCAGAGAAAAGGCTACTGGGAAGTCAGAAAGTACAACGGACCACACACATGTCTAGCAACTGAGATATCGACGGATCACAGGTAGCTCGATTACCATGTCATCTGTGCTTCGATTCTATCGTTGGTCATGGCTGATGCATCGGTCTCCGTTAAGGTATTACAGAACGCGGTGTCCTCAAAGTTTGGTTTCAAGCCCAACTACAGGGAGGTTTGGATGGGCAAGCAGAAGGCCATTGCTCAGATATATGGAGATTGGGAGGAGTCTTATAACCACATACCACGGTGGATCACCGGGGATCAGGTGTATATGCCGGGCACTATAGCGATCGAGAAGAATCTACATGCCTCCAGGAATATGCGGGTGGATTTATATGACAGGGAAAACTCTGAGTTTGTTGTTGAGGAGCTTGCACCGACTGGGGGGAGAATTGCAATGAGTGTGTGTCGGGTTTCTCTATCCGCATGCACATGCAATTGTGGATACTTTCAAGCCCTCCACTATTCATGTCATCATGTAGTGTTATGGTATGCCAAATTGGTATGCCACATCTTGTAGTGTTAATAGGAAGGCCAAACTAGTATGCCACATCTTGTAGTGTTATGATACACTCCCCAAATGGCATATGGAACGTATGTTCTCAGGACGCCATCGCTCCACAAAAGTACTGATCAGCGGCTCATCAAGCTTGAACTAGTAATCATGCAACCGAGCAACATGCAGTAGGTTGGCACGATCTAAATACGGGAGTATACGATCATGCAGTATCATCTTCTGTTGCCTATGCATGCTCCTAACGCATCGGGTTGGCTGAAAATACATCAACATAAAGACATCAATATTTCAGGTCATTATACACGCGCGCACACACACAAAATCCCTTAGTGTAAGACATATATCCAATTCGCAAATGCCATCAAAATGGATATGTTATACGTGTTCACAATAATATTACAAAACTAACATCAGAAGAACAAATTTTTTGCAAGTCTACCATCACAACCATCAGTCTATCGTGAGCGAATTCCCTCAGCTATTAAAAAGCCCGATTTCTAACATCCTATACTATAGCCAAAAACTAACTAAATCACTAAATATGGCATCGCACAGCATCCTAATTAAAAATTCTTCTAACATGCATATTCAACCTATACTATATGATCCAACATATTAAGGTAGTTAACATTGTCATGGCAACAACTCAACAACAATACAAAATCCGATAACTAACCTCTTCATCAATAAATCTGGCAACATGCGCAATACCGTTCAGGCGGTACATATCTCCCAGGTTGGCGGCCATTATCACCGCCGGACGGATTATCCCCTCGCCACCGTGCAACACGCCTTTCTTTCCCTTCACCCACCGGCCAACAGCGGCTATTCCCACTGCAGCCTGTGACACCCACACGGCTCTGCCCACTACCACCTCCACCTCCGCCGTGAGCTGGCCTCCGCCAAAACCTTCTCTCCCAAAGCTTCCCCTTTGGTAAAAAATGGCGGCTCCCAAACATCCTCTTCATCCACTTTACCCGCCGCATTTGAGGCTCCACTCCCTCAATAACTCGTTCCAGCCTCCTTAGGGTTAGTGTTACAGTCATAAATCGTGTCAGCCCAGTTTGTGTTACCAAATAACACGTGAATCGTGCCAGGCTGGGGAGGGTCCCCTTTTATGCGTAAATCGTGGCGGCCCTTCGAGGTTTAGCCCAAAAACACGTAAAACCTAGCAGGCTGGGATGATTTACTATATGCTTTTAACCCAAGAGAGGCTAGCACGATTTATGCTTTCTTTCCCTTACCAATTCATGCATTAATCGTCCTGGGCTGAGATGATTCACAAGTTATATAACCCTGCACAGCCTAGGATGATTTACATAATAATAGTAAAAGGGTAATCACGTTGCAGAATTCATTTCAAGGGAATCCAGTAATTTTGCTTTCCATAAAATTTATTTAAGTAAAAAACCCTTTGTTTTGCTACTTAAATAAGACAAAAACAAAAAAATAAAGTAAAGTTTATATAATGTACAAACTATTTTATCTCTTCTTATTTTCCAAAATAACGTTATTTAGTTCTGTGTCTAGTGTCAGAAGTCAAAGCTAACTCAGTATTTCATTTTATTCATTGGCTCAATACTGAAAAGATTTTAGGAATCAATATGGTGCTTAGAGTTAGATCTCAGATATCAATATAATGAATTTTAAATTTGAAGAACTAAAATAATAAAAATCGTGAATTTTAAAAGAACTCTGCTAGGGAAACAATGAAGAATCTTGACAATGTGTACAATGGATTTTAAATTTGGCCTAATACAAGGAAAAAAAAGAAACCAATCAGTTATTTCAAAAAATTAACCGTCCTAACCTTAATTTACCAATAGAATTTATCCAAACACCTTATCCCCAATGTCTGCTACCCCATCCTCATCAATCATCCCACCTTTTCGGCGTTAGAAGCTCCCTCACCGGCCATCAAACAACCATCTAGCATTTGTCAATTGTATATACATAAACTGAATCAAACAAAATAACCATCCAATTAAAAATTAAAATAACCATCTACATATCTAGTGAATTAAATATCCAGCATCTAAATCCGTCTGTTGATGTATATACCTTGAAGACGTAAGGGAAGCGAAAGTCAAGAAAGCCAAGTTGGCTGCCCAAAACAGGGCATTTTTGAAATGGGCTACATTTGCATGTACAAAAACGGGAGTATCATGGACTAAACTAATTGCTTGCACAATTATTGTTGTGCTATCCTACGTTGATCGCAGACCTAATATAGGGGGAGGCAACTTCATTGAAGGCGGCGGCCATGGCGGTCTCGGGCTGCGCGACGGATACAACGTGTGCGAAGGGAGTGTCTCCATTTACAATCTTGTGAGGTGTGATGGACGTATGAAAACAATACACTTGTGTGTCCCCTATATGTCGCAAATGACGACGTTGAGAGGGAGAAACCGCCAGCGCGAGGAAGGAGTTGCACGACTGGCGCGATGCAGGACTGCGAGAACGATGCAAACTGCGCGACGGTGCTGCTGGGCGTTTATGGTGCGCACGTTAACGTGAGCTATGGGCAATGGTGACTGGTGTCTGTAGCAGCGCGATACCATTGAGAGAAGAAGAGACTAGGCGAAAAGACAATCACATCAGATGAAGAAGAAGAAGGCCATTTTTGGAGTTTACGTAAGTGTTGCAAATCCTTATTTATATGAATAAATATAATATAATATTATTATTTATATGAATAAATATAATATAATATTATTATTTATATGAATAAATGATATGAGACCAATTAAATGTGAATATTATACCTAACATCTTTTTTCTTTCTTTCTATTAAGATACTTAGATACATACATTTATTTTTGGCTAGGAAGTTTCCAAGAAGTATATGAATGAAATTCCCTCTATCAAGAACTTTTACTCAACAAACATTAGTATGAGCAACTGGAGACAAATTTCAAACTTCTAAACCATAGACTAATTAATTAAGACTATCCTACTGAAGAGTAAAGGAGCTAGACAAATATGTTGTTCCTTTTGTCTCAAGCATTGAATCTTGTTGTTGATCCCTGTTCTTTGCACCTCCCCTGTTTGTTGAATTGCTATATCTGAAAATCCATCTCCAACCTTTCATGCTCTTCCTTCCTCCTCCACCACCGATCCTACATGAACCGCCACCACTTGTTAAAGATACTCCACCGCCAACAATAAAATCTCCTTCGCCGCCGCCACCACCACCACCATGTCTTGTGCTTCCAAAAGCGGAGAGTGTATTAATATTAAAATTATCACTCATCATCATCTTTGAAGGAGGGAACAACTCTGCTCTTGATTCTGATGAATAATCGAGCTTCAAATCAATAAAACTAGATTCATCCATGCCCTTGAAATCGCTCTCTCTTAGCGAAAACACACGCCTATTAACCCCATAGAACACACCACCACCACCACCACCATCAACAACGTTATCCATTATTCCATTATTACCCTTTCTCATTACACCATCAATAATCTCAGAAGAAGAATCTAGAAAAAGACCATCAAACCCACTCTTCCTTGGCTCAGTAGCTTCACTGTACCCACTTCTTCTACCAGACTCCAAGAACAAACCACCATTCACACCCGAACTTCTCGCTGCTGAGATCGAGCTTCTCGCACCTGATGGAACAACTGAATCTGTACCGTCCTCAGATCCAAACAGAGCACCACCGCGGAAACTGCATAGCGACCTTGATCTCGATACGCACGCGCCGACGCCACCGCCACCACCACCGGCATTGTGATTATTGTTATCATCAAAACCACCAACACTTCTCCCACAATAATACTCTTTCCTCTTCTTATTATTCTTCCTAAACAGCTTCCCAATCTTCCAAAATTTACCCCCACCACTGATATTACTTTTCTTGCTGCTGCTCCTTGGCAAAACTGTAACCTCATCTACCACTCTTTCATACAATTTGTTGTTGTTGTTGTTGGAAGAGGAAGAAGAGTTTGTTGAGTTGTGAAGAATTGGCGGGGTCTGGTTCTTGTCGTTGTCGATCAAGAACGAGACCCTGCCGACGCTTCCCACGTCGACAGTACACGAATTGCGGCGGGAAGTCGAGATATCGTCGGAGCAAGAGCAGGAGGAGAGCCTCTGCTCGCCGCAATCGGAGCAGACGAGCTTCAGCAAACGGTCCTTAAGACAAAACGCGCAGATACCAACTGACGAAGAAGAAGGGTGCTTCTTACATGTCAATTCATGTGAGAAGCAATCCATGTTGGTGTTGTATCTTTCAACTCCTTTGTTTCTCTCCTTCATGGCTTCGCCGCAAGATTATTTCTCTGCTAGATGGAGCTTTCTTCAGAAAAAAGTGGACAGGAGTGACTGAGTTGTATGATGAGAAACAAAAGTGAAAGAAGGAAGAAAGAATACAAAAATACTTCGCTTCAAGAAGCAGCCTCTCTTTGAGGCCTATGAGTGATTTTTTTTAAAAAAAGAAAAAAGAAAAGCATGCTACATAAATTCATGGTTTGATCTCTCTTCTACATCAAATCTTAATCATTTCTCTATTGTTTTAAAAGTCTAGGGACCAACTACAATAATATATTAATACGAGGAGTGCTAGGGCAGTAATTTTTGATATTTGTAGCTATTAACTAATTGATTTAAGTTGGCTGCACTTTTAATTAGTTTTCTAACAAAACTCTTTTTTTTTGTTATATTCTAGTTCAAATTTATGGCACTTTATAAATGGTTGAAATTTAACATATTATACGAGTTTAAGAAATTTGGCATGAAATTAGTGATGTATTTTTATATATATTTCTTCCAATTATTTT
>NC_029785.2:8197470-8197978 GCF_000816755.2 Arachis ipaensis
GCATATGTTTGATGATAAGCATATATGTTCATTCACTGTACAATGTTGACAATTTTTTTTTTGGAATGGATTGACAATATTTAATTTTAGGCATTATAATTCTATAACATATTTATATTATATACTCACCCACACAATACTAAAAAATTCTTATTTAATATTTATCATTCGTCAAATTTCAAATTCGAGTACAACATATCAAAAAATATGTGATTTACCATTTCAGCTAAGACTTCAGTTATAATGTTAACAACTTTGAATTGAAGTGCTGCTTCAATCAAAGGCCCTCTCCCCTTTTGAATTTTCTACTCCTCAAAGAGCCTCTCCTTGCTCTAGGTATTAAAAAAGTCATTCAAATAATAATGTTTACTAAAAATGTTATCACACACTAAAATTTAATCATTAAATTAATTATAACATATTTATATATAAATATATATCATTTAATTTATTTATATATTTTATATAAATATTTGATTTGATAATTGAATTTTTTTATAATTTAGGG
>NC_029785.2:8198037-8208256 GCF_000816755.2 Arachis ipaensis
TGCTGAAGCTATCCACTAACATTGGCCATTGTGCTTCAAATCATGATGAATCTACAATGTCATATGAACTGTCAACAACGTTTTCCCAAGGATTTTCTCTCTCACTGGTTTTTATTTATTTTCTTTATAACCAACCCAATTGACTTGTGCATGCCATTGGCATTGAGATTGAGAATCAAATCCATCACACCCTCAATAGGCACTTTGCATGTGTTCCCCTTGTTGGACTAGTGAGTGGGCTGAGAAAGCAACCCTTCATAGTAACATAAGTGTGGCAGGCATATTCATTTGTCCACTCTCTTTTTTGCTCCCTATGCCATCATCATTATTCATCTTAGTCTCATGAAAAGTGAAAGTGGTCCATAACTCCATATAAATTCTCTGTATCTATGTCCTTTTGCTCATGGATCATAACCACGTGTCCCACCGACAGATCTAGCATGTAGGTTTTTTTTTAGTTTGCCATAGTATTCATCAGTCTGATAGAACGATGGCTAATTCATCTTAAATCAAAACTTCATTTGTTTTTCCGGAAATTAATTTGGTTATGAAGAGAATGATGGTGATAACTTTGAATATGGATGCATAGTGAATTTTTCATCAAGGTGGATCTGGGTTATTCAGAGATCTGCAAAACGCAGGTAACGTTTTGTAGTGGTGATAAAAAATAAAAATCTGCGGACCTGCAAAACGCAGGCTGCGATTGGAATGGCAACGAAACCATGGTGCGAAACGTGGCCTGTATGCTGAGAGGGGCAGTGTTGACCAGCATAGGACTAAGCAAAACGCGAGTAAGTGTTATGTGAGAAAATTACTGAAGAGTGAAGAGTGAAGAGTGTTGTTGTGTGAGCTCAATGGGTAAGTTATTTTTTTAAAAAAATTTATGATAAATAAATATATTTATTTGGATTTTGTTTATTTATCTTTTAGAGAAAAGGACAAATTAGTCCCTGACCTTTTAACCCGAGGACATTTTCGTCCCTGAGCATTGGAAAATACATTTAAATCCCTGACGTTCCTAAAAATGAGACCGATCAGTCCCTTCGTCCATGAGCCACCGTCAGACCGGACGGAAAATGCTGAGTTGGCTCCCCCTATGCTTACCTGGCTCAACGGCGTTCCCACGTGGCACATTAGTGGGATGGAGGTTTTGAAAACGGGACACATAAGTCCCTCTCACTCAAAACGACGTTGTTCTGAGTGCTGCCCCTTATATACAGTCTCGTCCCTTTCCTTCTGTACAATCCCTATTACACCCACAGAGCTTTTACAAAATTACATAAAACCCTAAGGAAGACCAAAGATCAAACGCAGGAATACTCTGTTTCTCCCTCCAAAAAAACCAGCATCCAGACTGAGAAGGTTCCGGTGTGCATTCGGTGTGAATCCAGTCTGATTTGCCGTCTTCGTCACTGAAGGTAAGAATCAGTTGCATTGCTTATTGAGTCGATTGTGTAGTTTAATAGTAATGAAAGTATGAACTGTTGTACGTGCATGGTGATAGCAATGGTAAAAATTATATGTGTATTGTAACAGTGAATTTCATTCAATGTTAGGGCAAAGAAAAGTTCTTGGTTGATTTCTATTTGTATTTTTTGTAGGAGATTGATGTATGAGTGTAGAGTTAGTTGATCGTTGATTTCTGTTTTTATTTTTTTCTCCAGATGGTAGATGTGTTTGTGGTTCCAGTTTTCCACCATGGAGGTAGTTTTGTTAGAAACAGTAATGATTCCCTTGTTTATCAGAATGAAAAGGTAGAGAATTTTCCCGAAATGGACCTAGATTTTGTGAATTTTGGGGACTTGATCACACTTTTTAAAGGCTTGGGGTACCAGTCGTACAGGACAATTTATTGGTATGATCCAATGAGTGATGATGTTAAGTCGGGACTGCACAGTTTGACATGGGATGCAGGGATCAATGTCAGGCGAGAGAACAAAATGAAGAATACAAAGACGAATGAGTTTTACCTGTACTTTGACCACCCTGTTGATGAGCCTGAGATTGTGGAGGATGGTGGAAACAAAGGCAAGAGTCCTGTGTTAGAAGAGAATTAGAGTTCATCTTTGGGTATGAGAGTACGGAGGATGAGCCATATAAACCTCTACCACCCGGATATGAAAGTGACAGTGATGATGGTGATAATAGTGCTGAGGACAGAGCACGCAAGAGGAAGAGAGTTAGTAAGGAAAAGAAAAAAATTGTGTCTCCAAGAAAGTCATCTGCAAAGAAGCCATGTGCCAAGAAGCCAGCTGCAAAGAAGACAAGTGTGAATAGGAATAGGAGAAGTTGGTTAAAGAAGGGACAAAGTAGTGGAATGGGGACATCTGAGGTGAATAGAAGGCAGCAGGCCAGGAGTGAGCCCAATATACAGCAGCAGGCCAATTCTGGGCCCAATGATCAACAGCCCAACAGAGATCCAACTGTGAGGTTCTATGTCAGTGCATTCTAAGGTGATGATGATGATGACCCCATATATGATTACCATTCTGAGGATTTACATACTCCTAACTCCACTGATGATGAGTCCAGCAAGCACACATTTCCTGAATTTGATGATGATTATGCTTTTGGAGAGGGCAGGTTTGAGTTAGGGACAATGTTTGCAACCATAGAGAGATTTAAAGAAGTTGTGAAAGACTCTTTCATTGCTGAGGGTAGAGAGCTTAGGTGGATTAAAAATGATAGGGAGAGAGTTAGGGTGGGATGCATGGATGATGACTGCCCGTGGTTAGTTCATTTGTCATACAATAAATCACTGCAATGCTACCAGGTGAAGACTTACAAAAACGATCACACATGTGCAAGGGACCTAGGAAGTAACGCTGTTGATCAACATTGGATTAGTAAGAAGGTGGAGAAGAGAATGAGTTCACAGCCTCACATGAGAACAAATGAAGCTGTTGACTTTCTAAGAGAGGAGTTCTCACTCACTGCACATCCAAAAATGGTCTATAGAGCAGTTAAAGAGGCAAGGGAGAAGATAATGGACAATGAGAGGGAGCAGTACAATAATGTGAGGGATTACTTGTTTGAAATTCTGAGAAGCAACCCTGGCTCCAGGGCAGAGGTGTGTGTAACTCCAATTTCTCAATCCCCTCCTGTGTTTGATAAGCTGTATATAGGGTTAGAGGCATGCAAGTAGGGGTTCAAGAGTGGATGTAGGCCTCTAATCCACCTTGATGGTTGCTTCCTGAAAACATACTACGGTGGACAACTCCTAACTGCAGTGGCACAAGATGCGAATAATCAATTTTATGTTGTTGCTTATGGAGTTGCAAGGTCTGAAACCAAAGAGTCTTGGAAATGGTTTCTTACCCTACTTCAGGAGGATCTGGGGGATGTGTAGAAGGACACCGTTTCAGCCTCCACTCCAAGTTCCATCTACAGCGGCCCAAAAAACTCAAGCAACTCCAGCGAAGATGAGGCCCAAGCAGAAGATATTTAGGCCACCAGCTCCACTATGCCCCACTCCACAACCCCCTCAAACTCAGCCAAACTCCACTGGCCCACAACCACCTCAAGTCCTACCAGGAACAAGTGCATCAGCTACCCAGGAGACATTAGCGGCAGCAAGCCCGGCCACAACTAGATTGTTCAAATTCATCCCTAATCCACCTACAATTGTGCCTAAGAAGTGAAGATCTGTGTAGCTTTTAGTTATGTTGATTTTGCAGTTTGGCTTATACCTATTTCTGCACAGTTTGGCTTATGCCTTGTATTTTGTGTTTGAGGCTTACTTTTGACATGTTAAGCTTCATCAAACTGTTCAGTTTAGGAGACTTTTTCATTTTGGGAAGATTTAGTAAACAGTGGCTATGAAAAACTTGTTTAGCAATATAACATCCTCTTTCTAAATTATGTATGCAACTAATGCCTCTAATTCCACAATGTTTCCAACTTTATTTAGATATTCAAAACATAAGTTTAACATACTGCTATTATAACTCCAGTTCCATTTAGATTACAGGACCCATGACTTGTCAAAATGGCATGTTTCAATACACAACATAAACCTACAACATACCATTCTCTATCATGATTGCTATAGTTCATCTCTCAAGCAATAGCTACATAAAAGGCAACAACAACAGCAAATATAATTACAGAAAAACACAAGGCTAATGGGTTTTTCTTCTTCTCCAAAGCAATAATTTTCTCCTCCAACACAGCCATTCTATGATCCAATTCATCTTCCTTTTCCTCTTTCTCTTCTACAACTTTAACATGTTTCTCAACCAAATGTCTGCTGTCACAGATGCAACATTTGCTTCCTATTCTGGCAAGATGCTCATCGACCCAAAGAAAAAATTTGTAATGAGGTTCCTTTCCCTGTCAAAATCACCAACATCATCTACTGCCCGCATCCATCTCAGATCAAACCAAAGCCAGAATTTTTAAACTTACCTTATAGAATGGACAACCCAAGAAGATTCTGTTAGGGTTGCTTCTGGTCCTCGACATCGACATGTACATTATTGCATAAACTCCACAATAACACCTAGGGGCGACGGCGTCGTTTGGATGGTCAGCATGAACACCACCTAGAATTGAGCTTGAAACAGAATTTTCTTCTCTTACTCCACTAACGCTTCTTCTTGAGGTTGATGATGCCCCCTTCGTAGCCATTACTGAACTCTGAACAAGTCTTCTCCTCACCGCCAGCCACCACCATGAAGGAACGACCCAAACGAATTTTAGTATTAGGGCAGCACTCAGAACGACGTCGTTTTGAGTGAGAGGGACTTATGTGTCCCGTTTTCAAAACCTCCATCCCACTAACGTGCCACGTGGGAATGCCGTTAAGCCAGGTAAGCATAGGGGGAGCCAGCTCAGCATTTTCCGTCCGGTCTGACGGTGGCTCATGGACGAAGGGACTGATCGGTCTCATTTTTAGGAACGTCAGAGATTTAAATGTATTTTCCAATACTCAGGGACGAAAATGTCCTCGGGTTAAGAGGTCAGGGACTAATTTGTCATTTTCTCTATCTTTTAACAAACAATATAATTATTATTTTTCGTTATTAATATTAATAATACTATTATTATTATAAGCCAGTATTATGATATTTAAATTTGATGAAAAAACTTGTTAGTATGGGATGGGAGGTCATTCTGCACTACTGAGTGCCTTGGTGGAACGCTGGCGGCCGGAGACTCACACATTTCATCTTCCGGTCGGTGAAGTCACGGTGACGCTGGAAGATGTGGCCTATATTCTTGGTCTCCCGATTAATGGGGAGGCCGTTACGGGTAGATCAAACTGCAGTCACCAGTTTTTGGTGGAGAACTGCATTGCGTGTTTTGGTCGGGAGCTCGGTCCGCAAGATCACGTGTTGGGAAAAGTTAATATTGTATGGGTCCGACGGTGCAGAGACAGCGAGCCGTGTGATACTCAGGAGTCGATTGAGCGGTATGTCCGGGCGCACATTTTGTGCGTGCTCGGAACAATTGTGTTTATGGATAAGTCGACCACTTCATTGAACTCGAATTTTCTACCGCTACTTCGGGATTTCCACCGGATATCATCATACAGTTGGGGGCAACTAGTCTGGCACACCTGTACAGATCGTTGTGTCATGCATCACGATATAAATGTAAAGAGATGGATGGCCCACTGACACTGCTTTTTGTTTGGGCGTGGGAGCGTATGCCGCTCCTGGCACCTATACCCCGCGATCAGCTCGGCGATGTTGGTATGTTTATTAAGTCCCGCCTCCTGAGCAGCAGTTTCAGGTATATTTATTAATTACCAGTTGTATTATTATTAATGTTTAAGATTATAAATTTAATTATTTATCAGTAATTACTATTAATTGTAATTAATTGTTAATCAGGTTCCGCCTTATCAGCATCACTATCAGGTCCTGGTATATGAGCAGCAGTATCAGATGCCGGCATATGCCCAGCAGTTTTAGGATCCAGCATATGCCCAGCAGTTTCCGGATCCGGCATATGTAGGAGTGGTAATATGTACCCTATCCGCGGGTACCCAATCCGACCCCACCCGGTCAGGTAGGGTTTTGTGCGGGTCGGGTAGGGTGCGGGTTGAGCCTCAACTCTAACCGACCAACACGCACCCTATATATGTATATGTTATATACTTATATAAAAATTTGTTTCAAGTGGATGTTGAACCAAAGACCTCTCACTAAATGCAAAAGATCCTTAGTCATGAAAAAAAGATCATTAATTGATAACTTGATAAACTTTTTTTACATAAAAGTCACTTCTATTTTAAATTATCATCAAGTTATATAATAATGTTGCATCTTTTTTTGTAACCCGCGGGTAGGGTTAGGGTTGGCTCTAAACCCTACCCTACCCTACCCATTGCCACCCCTAGGCATATGCTCAGCAGTGGCCTGCATATCAGCAGCAGGCACCATATATACCAGAACCACAACCAACTCAGACACCATATATACCGGAACCACAGCCAAATCAGGCACCTGAGCCCTACATACCACCTCTAGTAATTCCAGCCGAGGGTCACTTTAGTCCGTTGGGTGGATCTGACACTATCAGCTTCTCTCAGGTCCTGAGAGATTCAGATTATCTATTTCTGACGGCACCACAAGAAGGGCCTGCTACATCTTAGCAGTCTGCGGGTCGTCGCGCCACTTCAGGTCATGCCAGTAACTTCGACTTTGATCAGTCGACGGGTCATGTAGATCTGTCCGGTCCTTCCGTACCACCACACTCTCAGTTGTTTGATTTGAATGAGTATCCGCAGCAGGAAGAGGGAAATTTGGGATACGACTTGCAGCACTGGTATGACCTTGGTGGAGCGAGTGGTCCGAGGATGAGTGGTTCCGGTTTGTATGACACCGGTGGTGCGAGCATGACAGATTTCGGTGCGAGCAGTGGGCTAGATGCCGGTGTGTCTCAGGGTCATCCATATAACTTACGGACACAGACTGCGCCTCCAGAGAAATACACCCCATCCTTGTATTCGAAGAAGGCACCGAGGAAGTAGTCTGTTGCAGTTGATCTTGTATTCTATGTTGTATTCAGATTTGTATTCTGTGTCGTACCGAGTATTTAGATGATTCTGTTCAGTATTATTATTATGACATATTTAGCCTTGTTCTCGTATAACTCTGTTTGAGATTATCATGTTGCACTTTTGGAACGAAATGTTTATTTATTAAAGGTTACATAACGAAGTTAAATACTTCATTTATTATAAATTGTTAACTAGGTTAAAATAAATGACGAGGTTACATAAAAAGTAACATATAATTGTGAAGTACGTCATAACAAAGTTACATTGAAAAGCTTAATAACTAATGACCTCCAGCAAAGCTTGGACCTGCGCGCTGAAGACATCAGTTGTGGCTATGTCCCTCGCGTCCACATATAGTGCACTTGCGAGTAGCGGGTTGTCTTCGGTCTTCCTTTCGTCGCACGCCTCAATGTCCAGTTGGCAATCACCTTCGCTCCTTCATATCTATCCCATGTAGATGGGTCACCTATAGGAACAAACTCGCCTCTGTACACCTTGCAAATTTCAGACATCTTGTACACGTCGTGCACGTACACCTGCCAATCAAGACGCTGGTTAGCGCAACATGCAAGCACGTGGCGACATGGGAGTCGCTCGACCTGGAAATGGCCACAGTTGCAGTGTCGTTGTGCAAGGTTAACAATGTAAATGGTACCATCTTGCATCTCGCGAACCTCAAACATCTCGTTGCGCCTGTCGAACCCGTTGACCACAATGTTTCCTGCACGTCGGAAGCTTTCTTTAACTATCTTTGTTGCAAATTCTGAATACGTGAATCCGTTGCGGAGACGCTCATGAGCCTCGGTACTCTTCCGAGTAAACAACTCATTCAGCCGATAGAAAGTTGACCGGACAAGGGCAGTCACATAAAGGTTGCGTGCACCCTTCAGGACAGAATTTATGCACTCTACCAAGTTTATTGTCATATGTCCCAACGATGACCACCATCGAATGCCAACACCCATCTCTCAACACCGATCTCATCGCACCATTGAGTATATGCCTCACTCCACTCTTTAAGCCTTTGGTAGTTTATGTTGTACTCCTGCTCCGTCCTAGAATAACTTGTAGAACAAACCATTTAATCATAAGCAGATGCCACAAATTTACTATGAATAAAACCATAACAGCGAGTTGAAAATACCTGTATTCACCACGAGTTTATGCAAATATGGAGCCTTGAACCTCCTTAAGAAGTTGGACCCGATGTGCCTGATGTAGTACATGTGCCACGCCCTTGGTGGTGACCATGCACCGTTACTGCGAGCTATTGTAGTGTCGATGGAGGTATGGCGGTCAGAAATAATACCCACACCATCAATGGTAACATATCTCCGCAAATTGGTTAGGAAAATCTCCCATGCGTCTGCTGTCTTGCCCTCGACAATCGCAAATGCAATAGGCACAATGTTTTGATTCCCATCTTGTGCAACCGCTACCAGAAGTGCACCTTTATATTTTCTGTACAGGTGCGTGCCATCAACCTGCACCAGTGGCTTGTAGTGTCTGAATACTACAATACACGGATAGAAGCTCCAAAAAATGCGGTGCAGAACTTTTACACCCTGAATCTCCTCACTCTCACAGTAAACGGGGAGTGTTTTAATTTGAACACGAGACCTTGGCATCTTCACTGTCATTGCTTTCAACCATACTGGCAGAGTCTGGTAAGAAACTTTCCAATCACCAAAAACTTTTGCGACAGCATTCTGCTTTGCCAACCAAGCCTTCCGGTAACTCACAGTGTAGTTGAACCTGCATTGGACTTCTGCAATAACAGACTTCACCTTTATCGAAGGGTCTACTTTGACCAATGGCCTAATGGCATCTGCAATTGTGTCCGAGTCCAACTTGGCATGATCTTGTGAAATTGTGTCCACGGTGTACGTGTGCTTGCCATTGTATCTCCTGATCTCCCAACAAGCTTTTTTTCGAATCAAGTTAGCTCGGATAAGCCAGTCGCACCCTGCACCATACCCCCTTGCATTTCGCATAGAATATCTGCGGCTCAGACTCATACACAGTGTAATCAACTCCTCTAGAGATGGAGTAGTTTTTGATTGCAGATATCACCGACTTTCTCGAACCAAATTCTATTCCGACCCTAAACTCGCCATCTTCCGCCGCAGCGTTGCCTTCACCTACGACATACGCACCACCATCAGTCAGACAAGGCAAATAAAATAAGCACTATAGAAAACTTGAGTTAATAATCATAACATACACGTATTCGCATACTCAGAAAATTCCGGGGCATGCATGGCTTCGAGATCTAGAGTCCGCATAAAAGACGAAACACCAAACGGGTGCTGGCTTACAATCGCATTTGCTTCATTTTGCACCGCCGGATTGCCTGCCAAGTCTCCGTCATCGTTTTCGTCATCGACTTCATAGTTAGCTTCGAATTCCTCTTCACTGTCATTATTATCTTCTTCCCAATCTATATCCCCGAGCTCATCAACATTGACCTCCTCCCCGACCGCGCCCAACTCTGACTGCTATTTGAACTCAACGTACGGCTTTATTATCGGCACATGAAATCGGGTTTGTTGATAAATACATAACACTGCTGCATACTGGCATCATCAGTGATGGGCATCATTTGAAATTGTATCAGCCCACCAAATACTTGTACAGGATTCCGGTATAAAATGTTGCTCACCCTTTTCGAAATGTGGCTTTGAATGTTATTACAATGTCCATTTTGCAACTCTACAAAACTCATGGTACATGGAATAGCAAATGACAACGGACATTCACAAACAAAAGTTACTCCCTCATGTGTGTTTGATATAACCTCACCGTTATAATATACTCGCAAATTTGCAATATTTTCCATAACTGCAACCTCACCTAATCAGATTTTTTTGACACACCTGACTGCCAAAAAAACTCAGAACTACGATATATGTGTAAGAAAGAAGAATACAATGAGTAGAAATGGAGTAAAGCAAGCTGAATGAGAGTGTTGCTTCGTATTTATAGACCGGACTCTTGTTTAAAATATTTTTTTTAAACAAAATGCAACATACGTTTTTAGTTTCTCAACAAAAAAGGCTGACAGCCCATAAAACGCAACCTGCGTTTATGAAAAAAGCTGACATAAACCACATCAAAACGTAGCCTACGACGATTGGCTTTAAAGGGAATTTAAAATTTTTTTTAAAAAGCTTTGAAAAAACAAAAGGCATGCTGCGTTTGTCTTTTTCT
>NC_029785.2:8208261-8208638 GCF_000816755.2 Arachis ipaensis
TTATGGACTAAATGTTAAATGAATTAATAGTAAAAAATATATTTAAAATATTAAATTTAATTATTTGAAAATATAAAATAATCTTACACTTTTGAATGCACACTAATTTTATCAACTAATGTCATTGTTTATTGTAATAACTAATAACCACAGGTTGTGCTACGATATTGAAGGCACAAAATGTCTATATAATATATATTTCTTATATGTTCCATTCTTAAAAATAAAAAATTAAAGAATAAAAAAGATAATTGTATTTAAGAAAAAACTACAATTTGTCTCCGATAATATAAATTCATTTTTTTAAATTATAAAAATTGTAATTTGTCTTAGTGAATTTGCTTGTTGAAAATTAAATAAAAAAAATTACAATTCAC
>NC_029785.2:8208940-8209506 GCF_000816755.2 Arachis ipaensis
AATATTAAATATAAAAAAATATATTTAATTACTCTATTGGTTTTTATAGTTTTATCAAATTTTTAATTAGGTTTTTATACTTTTTTTTTTCTTTTCAATTAGGTCCTTATACCATATTAGATTTTGTAACTAAGTTTCTACAATGACAAAAACGTTGAAATTAACAAAATATTCTGTTAAATTATACAGAATATTTAGTTAAGTGTTAGGCATATTTGTTTTATTTAACGAAATATTCCGTTAATTCTAACATTTTTATCACAGTAAAGATTTAGTTACAAAATATGATATGGTACAGAACTCAATCAGAAAAAATATAGAAATCAAATTGAAAATTCAATAAATCTATAAACACTCACACAATAATTAAACCAAAGAAATAACACTGAAAATTAAACCGTGAGTGTGAGTGGTGAGTGGTGACCATTTCAGGGCATGTTGGAAGGGATTTTTGAGGTTTTATTTTAATAAATAAATTAATTATAATAATTATTAAAACAAATAATTTAAAAAATATTTATCAAAATAAATATTTTTTTTATCTCGTTTACATCATATAAATATAT
>NC_029785.2:8209652-8249224 GCF_000816755.2 Arachis ipaensis
TCGTAAACGAGATACATGTATTTTAAAAAAAAAAAGAATTAAATAATAAAAAATATTAATAATATCATCCAAATTTTTGGCATGTAATTAGTACATAAAAAAGTTGGTAGAAGAGATTAAAATAAATATGTTTGATTAATTAGTACTCAAAAAGAGTATATAAAAAATTTTAGATTAAATTATAATTCAATTAGATTGATTTAAATTTGAAAAATAAAGATAACCGTTTGTCAATTATTAGAAGTTGATGGAGGTAGTGGGAAAGGTTTGTCAATTATTAATATCTTTGACAATTATTAATATGTTTGACAAACGGTTATCTTTATTTTCAAATTTAAATTAATCAAATTGAATTATAATTTAATCTAAAATTTTTTATATATTTTTTTTAGTACTAATTGATCAAATATATTTATTTTAATCTCTTCTACCAACTTTTTTATGTACTAATTGCATGTTAAAAATTTAGATTATTGATATTATTAATATTTTTTATTAGTTTCAATTTAAAAAAAAAATACATGTATCTTGTTTACCGTGTAAACGAGTTATTTATCTTATCTACCGTGTAAACAAGTTATTTATCTTGTTTACCATATAAACGAGATATGTTTATATCTTGTTTATATTATAAACGAGATATACACGTGTCGCATCCACCTGTCTTATCTCGTTTATACGAATTTTTTTGTTTACAGTGTAAACGAGACTGTAAATAAAATAAAAAAAAATACTTGCACTGGCCTCAATATTATCCCCGAATTTAACACAAGTGTTTCACGGTCGTCCCTGAAATATTTTCCGGTGACGGAAAGATGACTTGGACTTACGGATGCCACGCTGGAAGCCAGGCTGGACTCCTAAAACGACGTTGTTTTTTAATTTGGCGCCCAAATTGCATTGAAACGTCGTCGGTTAGTGTTTGGAGAAGGGATTTAACATGCAGTGACAACTTCTCTCTCAAGCCAACACAGTCTCTTCCTCTTCTCCTTATTTTCTTCAATGGCGCCAGTTTGAGAGGGATTTTCGCTGGCCTTCTCTCTCAACGAAATCAAGCATATTGTGATTATCTCGTCTCTATCGCACACGTAGTGGTCTGACGGGAAGCACTTTGATTGTTAGAGGTAAGCAAAATAGAAAGGATAAACACATTAGCTATCATCTACTCCTCTGTTTTTGTTGATCATGACTTTTTGTACATTGTTAAGTCGTTATATATTCATTCGCTCATCGTTTTGTTATATGATTTTTCTGAAAATTTTTGTTAGGATTTTCTGCGTATGTTGATGTTGCGTTTTTTTTTTTTGTTATTGTTTTTTGCTGTAATAATGGTAGCTATGGTTGTAATGCTGAAAATAGAAGAATGTAGGTTGTTTATGTATGCTATTTATGTGTGTTCATGGAGGGTTAGGGACTGGTGTTATTGTGCTTTCCTGGTTGATGGCAATCTTGATGATCATTTGTTATTTTTTTTTTCAGATGGGTCTCATAACTATTGTGTGTCACCATGGGGAATCCTTTGTGAGGAGTGAAGAGGGTGTTGTGTCATACACCAGGGACCATATTTCAGAGATTCCGAAGGTTGACCCTGATAGGCTAGATGTCTTTTTCATCAGGAATTACTACAAAGAACTTGGGTATGATAAGGCAGAACACTGTTGGTGGCTGATTCCAAAGAGACCCTTAGAGACTGGCCTAAGGAAACTTAATTCTGATGCTGAGCTGCTGGAGATGTGCTTCCTTGCTGAAAGCAACCATGGAGAGGTGCATGTGTACTATGAACATGGGGTATCTATTCCAACGTACTTGGAAGAACCACCATTCAGAAAGGACAAGGAGGAGGTGGTGGTTGAAGTCCCTACCCAACCAGTTTTGCTGAGAACAGAACCAAGCTCCAAGACCATTCCTCCAGACATAGTTCCAACCCCATGTATCAACCGTCCGAGTACTACCAAACCCACCAAGGAGGCAACCTCTACGAAAACTACCCCTGCCCCACCCATGGACCATACTGAAGTACCAGCTGCAACCACCAAATCAACCCCAACCCTCAAATCCACAATTCCAACTCCAATTTCTATGGCTGCTACCCCTTGCCCCCACCCAACCAAAACATGGGTCATACTCAAGAACCAGCTGCAACCACAAAGTCAACACCAATTCCCAAAAGTACTCCAACACTGGTGCCTAAGCCAAAACAGGGTAAGATTTTCCAACCGAAAGTGTCCTCAAAGAATGGGACAGAGAAGAAACAAGCTGCTTTGAAAAAAACTGGAAAGAAAGGCGAAGAAAGAACAACATTGAATAGGAGATATATAACCAGGGGTCTAGCCAAAGGTCATGTGGCGAGGCAAACAACTAAGGGTAAGGAAAAGCTAGCTGATACGGTTGTGTTATCAGAATCAAACTGTTCGGACATTTATGAAAGTACGGAGGATAGTGCTTACAAGCCCGGAGCTGAGGAAAGTTCGAGTGATGAAGAGGTCACCAATACAATACTGCAAGGTAAAAGGAAAAAGGTAAACAGGAAGCACCCTAAAAAAGTTAAGGAGAGTAATTTGTGGAAGGAGATACTAGAACCTGATGATGGATTAGTACCTGAGGATGATTCCGGTGAAGATGATGAGTTCTTTTCTGGACAACCGGGAGACCATAGTCCTGATATTGGGGGTTATGATGCTCATGATGAATATCATGATAAGTCAGATGGGGCAGATTCTTGGTATTTCGAAGAAATGAGGACACCCCCCAACTCAAAGGATGAATTTGCTGAAGTTCAGGATGACGACGCATTTCCTATTTTCAGAGAAGAAACAAGGTTCGGGGAAATCCGATTAGAGGTTGGGATGAAATTCAACACGAAGATGGATTTTAAGGAGGTTGTGAGGGAGTATTGCATCCAGGAAGGTAGGAGAGTTAGATTCAAGAAAAATGATAAAGTACGATGCATGGCTTTATGTAAGGTTGAGGACTGTCCATGGGTTATCTATGCCTCTATGGATAGTGAGAGTGTTTGCTGGCAAGTTAAAACCTTCAATGATGATCATACCTGCCCAAGGGAGACAAAAAATAGATTAGCTAACAGAGGGTGGTTAGCTAACAAGTTGGTCAAGAAGCTTAGGAAATTTCCGAATCTGAAGCACTCTGAAGCTTTAACATACTTTAAAAGTAAATATGACTTGGAGTTGAACAAATCTTCCCTGACAAGAGCACTCGGAGATGCAAGGCACATTGTGTATGGTGATGCTGCTGCACAATATGGGATGGTGAGAGATTATGGTGAGACTCTCCTGAAGTGCAACCCTGGTTCTACTGTGCGCATCGCTACAATTCCTCATCCAAACCACTCAGAAGAGCCCACTTTTGACAAGATGTACATTTGTCTCGATAGATGTATGAAGGGGTTTAAGGCAGGATGCAGACCTCTAATTGGGCTTGATGGAGCATTCCTGAAAACCAGATTTGGTGGACAAATATTGGCAGCCATTGGACAAGACGCCAATAATCATATTTACGTAATTGTATATGCCATTGTACCAGTGGAGAACACAGATAATTGGAGGTGGTTCCTTGAGCTGCTGATGATGATCTAGGGAGCTACACCCAAAATGGATGCTGTTTCATTTCGGACATGCAAAAGGTAACGACGAATTTGTTATTTACTAGTTATTGCTTTCATGATTCTGATTCCAATACCACTGGTTTATTTCAGACATTGTTGCTATCATGTTTTGCTTTCATGATTCTGTTTCAATATGCATGTATTAATATAATGGGATAGGAGTAGAACTGACTATCTAGTCGGGACTAGTTTACTGTCACATATGTATGTGTAGGGACTAATTTTATTTCAGTTATGTATATGTAGGGACTAAGTTTATGTCACTTATGTAAGTTAAGGGACCAAGTTGGGTCCCGATATTATAAGTTAATAATTTTTGTGGTTTCTTGCAGGGACTAATCACAGCTGTCCAGGAGGTCTTCCCTGGTGTCCACCACAGATTTTGTGTTTGGCACTTGTGGAGAAACTTCAATAAGCAGTGGAAAGACAGCGAACTCAGAGGATTACTGTGGGAGTGTGCAAGATCTACCACTCAAGAGGGATTCGTTGAGGGGATGATAAAAATTCAGAGAGCTAAGAAGGAAGCCTGGGAGTACCTTGCCAAATGGCGAAGAGATGCATATAGTCGGGCCTTTTTCCCTACCCAACCAAAATGTGACAACATATGTAACAATGCTTGCGAAGTATTCAATGCAAGAATCAAGGAAGCAAGGGCTAAACCAATTATCACACTACTCAAGGAAGTTAGAATGTATATCATGAGGACAATAGCCCGAAACAAAATGAAATTCAAGAACCATGTTAGGTTACTACCCCCTGTTCAACGTAGCTGCTTGGAAAAGATTAGGAATGCTTCAAAGAATTGGCTGCCAATGTGGTCCGGAGATGCGGACTATGAAAAATTCGAGGTACATGGGTGGCCGACAAACATGGTAGTGGACTTGGGAAAGGCAATATGCACCTGTGGACTTTGGCAACTAAGTGGTATTACTTTAATTGTCATTACCCTTCCAATAATTATTCTGATATTGTAATTGTTTTTCTTAATTTATTGTGGATTGCATACTGGAATTGGAGTTGATTACTTAGTAACTTGGATGCATATAATTGATTTGAAACAAGGATGCCCTGTGTCCATGCTTGTGCTGCAATGGCTAGGGCAGGCAGGCAGCCCGAAGACTTCTGTCATAGATGGTTGACAATGGATGCATACAATGACACCTATGCATTCCACATCAATCCTATTCCTGGCCAAAAACTATGGGAGAAGTCTCTTCACAATAGACCACAAGTACCCAAATTTAAGAAGATGCCAGGGGCACCCAAGAAGAAAAGAAGAAAGGGAGTTGATGAAGGCCCGGTTGGAGACAAGAAGCAGAAGATCACTAAGATGAAGATGGTATATAAAGAGGGTTCATGCCGTCATTGTGGTGGCAAAGGTCACGACAAGAGAAATTGTGCTAAGAAGGCTGACGACGAGGCTGTAGCTGTGGCAGCTGCTGCAGCTGCTGCTGCTAGTGAAGCTAATACAGGAAATTAGCAACAACCTCTCCCTGCTGCACCTGAAGTCCTAGATGAGGGCAATGCTACTGAGATTGAGGTTGGCATGAGTCAACCAATGGTGTCAGAAAATGAAAATGAAGCATCCCATCAGGTAAATCAGCCCCAGGCAAGGCCACCAAAGCTCCCTCAAAAAAGAAGACAACCTCCACGACCTACAACAGCTTCGATTCCTCCAGCAGCAACCCGTGCTCCTCCTCCAACTATTTCAAATGCTCCTCCACCAGCCACTGTTCCAATTTCAAATACTCCACCTCTGACAAGTGCTTCTATCGATCCAATGGTTGGTGCATCAGCAGCTACAACTTTAAGGTTGCGTAACGCCATGCGTTTTGTTCCAACTCCGGGGTTCAAACCACCAAGAAAATTCAACAAATGAACACTTTGCTATTTTTCTGTTAAGATATTTTGTTTTTAAACATTGAACTTTATGGTTTCTGATTTCCATGGTAGTTAAATACTCTATGTTGTCTTTTGATCGTGTATGTGTTTTGGATTATGGTAGTTACATACTCTATGTTGTCTTTTGATCGTGTCTAGTTTGACACAGACAACTTTGGAAAATAATTAACCATGTGGGAATGTTATTGTTGAATGTTTCAAATTCTATTACACTTCCTTAGCTACTTAAAATAGAATTACACAAATCTATTCATTTCTTCATCATAAGGTACAACAATTACAACTTTTGTTTTATATAATATTCAACTGAAAATCACTGCTTCCATACTACACAAACAACAATTACAATTACTGTAACAACAACCAACAACAAACAAAATGCTAGTTTTAGAGCCTTAACTTCACACTCCAACTTTCCAAGTTTCCAAGCAAATTTCATTCTCCACTCCTCCATTTCAAAGCCATAATTACCTCTGTCATTTTCTTCTTCTTCATCAGCCAATTTGTCAGCCCACATAAAGAGACCACACCACCTCTTACCAATACTCTGCAACCACATTTCATGCCCATGGAGAAGAAATGTTACAAATTTAATAAGCAACGACGCTAGGTATATTCATTAACAAAAATCACTTACATTGTAGTTAGGACAATCATAAAATGGTCTCCCTGGATTCGCCTCTGTTCCTGACCACTTCAGGACGGGTCGGCTACCACACCCACACCTATCTGGAACTCTTTCCTGACTACTTCTGGTGGTTCTCTTCCCACAGCTTCTCTCTGAACGTCGGTTACTGGAGCTACTAACATGGTTGCTGCCTCCACCCATCATGATCCACTCCACTAAACTCAAGCTCAACGGTGCCGGGGAAGACGAAAGAGAGCAGAGAAGAAGAAACAGTCTGGTTTCTCGTGATAAATTGGGGATTAGGGTTATAAATGATTTCATGGACTAAATTGAGTTAAATAAAGATAACTGCCACATCAAATAACCGTTACATATCCAACGTGGCCCTCTCCATACACGTCAGCACGCCGTTAAGGAATATTCCCCGGAAAATGCTTCAGGGACGACCGTGAAACACTTGTGTTAAATTCGGGGATAATATTGAGGCCAGTGCAAGGTTAAGGACCACTTTGAGTGTCGAGTGAAAGTTCAGGGACCACTCTGAGTATTAACTCGACTTAAATCACTCAAGTTTAATCTTCATCTCTTATTCTAGTAGCTTCTCTATTTGCATTTCGTAGCTCTTTATTTAATTATTCAAGATTTCAAATCACTAAAAACTTGAAGAGTACCGTTATAAACTATTTTATATTTTTTATTTGTTGAATTATTTATTTATTATCTTATTAGTAACAAATTTAAAGAATAATTATATTTATAAATTTTATTTTAATATAAATTTTATTATTAAATTTTTATGTTAAATTTTAATAAATAAGCAAGCTCCCTGCATTAGATGTTTGATAATTAATATGAAATTTTGATGAATTACAAGGACATAGATAAAAAATGACCAAAAACAATTAATAAACCAATAAAAACATTTAAAGAAAGCAAACAAAAAAAGAAGAGGGAATGTAGCGGCAATTTTATAAAGCTATTATAAAATGAGACAATTACAACTTGGCGGTTCTTCTAATTGACGCAAATGTTTATCACACAGTCCGACACAGATTAGACTATAGCGAAACAATCAATACAAACAATAGAATTTTCATTTTTAAATTTCTTATTTTGTGACGATATATAAGTATATAACCGCCATAAGGTATTTGCCGTAATCTTATGTTTAGTAGTGGTTATTCTACTATATGGTAGAAACTGGGCTAATTTTTTTAATATTGTAATAAATTATGTGACGTGTTTCTATATTTTAGTGTAAGTAAGTTTTATATTGTTATGGGACTTTTTATTTTTTGAAAAACACAAAACATCATCTATATTTTGTGTAAAAAATATTTTTTTAAATTATTTAAATACAAAACAGCACAAGCGTTTTGATTAAAAAATACTAAAAAAATTTGAATTATGCTACGTGTATATTAAAATTAGTCATCAAAATCAACCGCCAGTATAAAATATATGTTAGAATATAAATATATATTAAAAATATATTAAACCGCATATGTATTTATATACAAATATATTAGTGGCTGATTTTAGTAGTTAATTTTAGTATACAAATAATATTTTTAAAAAATTTTCATTCACAAAATGGCAGTGCTGTTTTTATTTTTTTTTTTAAATTCAAAAATGAAAAACGTCGTTTTCAATTAAAAAAATTACAAATGATGGGGAAGTAATCATCAAACTATGAATGACCTAATAACACTGTATTCTTTCTAAATAAAATTCATTATGACCTTTATTAATTAGAGAAGTTCTGTGGTGGCCAAGAATGTGATGGCTAAAGTGTGGCTAAGGGTAGGAAACAAATCTAGATTAGATATGTGGCAGCGATTGACTTAAATGAATGATAGTGTAACCTTATTAATGACGGTAACTCAGGTATCCACGCTAACATTTTTGGACCTTTAAATAATAGTTATTACCAAGTTAAACACAGGACAAATCATTGAGACAAATCTGTAAATTTCCAACTTTCAAAGACAGCAAGATTGTGCAAGTTGAAAGCGCGATTGGATGGAGAAGAAATGCAATATTGAAAAAGTGGTAGTGTGAACCATTGAGGATGAACTAGTGTTCCATGTGTTGTTGGTGGCTAAGTCGCATAAGGCAGTGGGTGATTTTTGGCGTGCAGTCGTCGGCGGAAGCCGTGCCGGAGAGGAGCAGAGGAGATATTCGTCGGCGTCAGAGAGGACGTGACAACTATGAGATTTACAACAAATGGTGGAGATGTTTAGCACCATTGACAAAACAGAGAGCAACAACCAGAGTCCAAAATTGCTGATGAACCTCGAAGGATAAGGCGTCGAGCTTCTGTCTTGGCACTCCCAGCAAGTCGAGATCGAGTGGGTGATTCAGGCGGAACAAAGGCATCGCCGATAAAGATCCAGGAGAAGGCGCCGACGCAGGCGACGGTGGGAAGATCGACGATGGTAAAGAAGCAAACAGCGGAAGGCAGCAGCTGGATTGAAACCGGCGAGGAGGCTCGGTCGCGTAGTGGAGATGGAGGCGTTCTTCTTTCGCCGGATCGGGTCTTAGAGTTGGGGCTCCGGTTCCTGCGGTTTGGGCTCGTATGTGGGCCTAGACCTCGCATCATTAATGATTATCATTAGTCAAAGTAGCTTCAACCATGTTGCCAACTGTCTTTTCTGCACAGGCCAGTTAATCTTTGGCCACTCTTAGCCACCACATTCTTGGCCACCACAGAACTCCCCTATTAATTATTTTAGCATATTTTACTCTTTTTAGTGATTTTTATTTTTCTTAATTCTCCCAAGAATAAACAGATAAAACAATTAAAGAGAATAATAATTAATAAAAATAATTCAATAAATTTATTTATTTTTACCATTTATAATTTTATTTTAAATCAAATTAGAAATTTTTACTTTTTATTTTTTATATGATATGCCTCTATATTTCAGTACAAAATCTTTTTACTTTTTACTTTTTATATGATATACTTCTATATTTCAGTACAAAATCACCATGTACCATCCTTTTTCTTAACCAACAAAATTAGCGATAAAAAGAGACTTTTACTAGGATGGATAATCCTTTCCCAGAGCATGTCCTAGACCATAGGTTCAATTTGAGCCTTCTGAGAATGAGGGTATTAATAAGGGCAAGATTTAACTGGATTTGTACCTTACACTAGAGAAATGCGATGATCATGAGTCTGCTGAGGAGAAAGTCCAAAAGGTTGGCCAAAAGCTGCAGCATAAGCTTGTAGCAATAACACCAAGTCATGCTATATGGAATCGGGCAACTGCAATGATGGCATCGATTCACCTTCAGTCTTTTTCACTTCGAGAGTGAAGGCCTAGGCAATAGCATCAGTATGAGCAAACCTCATGATATGGTAAAATTGAGCTTGGGCCGTTGTGACAGATTTTTCACCTAAGACTGTGATTTACTGGCATTTGGAGAAAGGAAAAATCATAGTCCACTATGTGAGGCTTCAATATCCTCAACCATGTTGTTCCAATAACCAAATAACCAACCGTCACGTGCAGAACATAAATCTCAGGAACGGTCACTTGGCATCCATTTAACAACACATCTACGGATGGAATATAGCCATCGACTAGTAGAACTTTAAAATCACGAACTATGACCTTGACTTCCGGTGCCAGTTCAACAGGTAAGTTAAAGAACTTTATGATCCGAGGCTGAATAAAACTATCGAAACTACCATCGTCAACCAGCGCTTGCACCTCTAGACCATGGATGACAGCTTTAATACGGATAGTAGCAGGGCCACGAGTGCCATGCATGACATTGTAGGACAAATGATGAGAAAGCACTTGCTGGTCCAATTGCAACAGGGAGTAATCCTCACCTTGTGGTGCCTCAGACTCGGTTGTGGTGTCATGGTCTTTGTCAGTCTCAAGTTGCAGTAACATAAACTGTCGATTAGTACATCGATGGCTCGCCAATAACTTGTCATCACACTAATAACAAAAACCCTTCTCTTGCTTGCTCTGAATCTCCGCTGGGGTGAGATGCTGAATGGGATTCTTGGATGGAACGGGGTTCATGCATTACAGTGGGTTAGGAAGTAACAGAGGGAGGGTGCTGCGAGTTGTAATGATCCAACTTTGAGCATGTCATGATCACACTAGAAGCTACGCGTTACTAACTTGCTTCCCTTAAACTTTAACTATTATTTATTATATGAGCCTGATTCGTTGTTAAAACATAGTTATTTTGCGGGTAATTTTTTTCTAAAAATGTTTGGATTGACAAGCAGAAACATTCATAAACAAAATCATAAATAATAACAGGTAAAACAGTTATAAGTAATCATACTTATGTACATCTCAAGCAGTTAACAGTATCCAGTTATCCAGCCTTTAGCAACGTATAGATGTCAGTTAGAACACCCTTAGAAATTGCTATATAATGACTATATACATATATATAAACATACAATATCCCAAGCCTTGACCTATTCAAGAAGTCCCTAAGCTAGTGCCCAGACTAGCCTAGACTTTATACTCATCTAATCCCTCTAGACTACAAAAGCGAAGGAACTGTATTTTAGGTTTTCAAAACTCAGGCCAAGATGGACGTTATCAAAAGACAGAATGTCATCCACTACTCCTCTGTACGATCATACGCCGTCATTGGGCATCCCAGCGAAACTCCATTGTGTAGCCATGTTAGAGGAAATTCATACGGATGATTCAAATTAAAGTCCAAAAGTAAACAGGATATAAATAGCAGTTGGTCTCACGGTGTATATATATATATATATATAAACAAAAAACAAAGCTCGCTCTAGACTTAGAAGACTGTCCAGAGCAGGATTCCTCGTGTGGAATGATCATTAGCAAATTACGGAAGAGGACTCCCATTTCCATATGGAGGGAAAGGTAAGGGTAAGAACTGGAAAGTTTTTAGTAAGGTCGGGGTGGTTAGTTAGGGTCATTGTTTCCTTCGTTATTACCAGACACAGAGTATAACAGAGAATACAAACAAACAACAAACAAAGAATACAAACAGAGAAGTACAACAAACAAAATACAAACAGAGAATGCATAAAAGATAAAGATGTTCACACAAGTATGATGCATGCCTATCTTATACAGGCCATGAGTTCACGTGTCGGTTTACACTCTGCATCTCATCATTACCTAGGAACTAGTCCTAGATATGGTTTCCCAATTGCATCAGTGCGTACATGTCGATCTAGTTAAAATACCACCAGTACATGACAATAGGAAGTCATTGCAAAGTTTGACGCCATAATATATATACAACGAGAAACAGTGATCTTCAGTTCGTGGGTGTCTCCGAGATCATTAACTAATCAATCCATAAGTTTTTTCAAGATCAATGATCATCCAGTCCGTGGGTACTCCCCGCATTCAACATTCAATCAATCTACACCCTGAGCAAGTTGGACAGAACCCTCATTCTTGCTAGGCGGGCACTCAATCATTCAATTCTCTTTTACTATTTTTTCATGTCTTTCTCCGTATCTAATCATTAATTCTCTATTTTCATAAGATATTTTATTCTTTCCTTAATTCTTTTTGTAACGACTCAATTTTCAGTATGTTTAGATCATACTGGAAATTGAGCGCTACCAACTTGTCTTCCTAATTATTATCTATTATTTATTATATGAGTCTGATTCGTTGTTAAAACGTGGTTATTTTGCGAGGTACTTTTTTTTTGAAAGCGTTTAAGTTGACAAGCATGAACATACACAGATGATATCATAAAAAAACAACAAGATAAGCAGTTAAAAGTAAACACACACTTATATACATACATTTCAAGCAGTTGACAACATTCAGTTATCCAGCCTCTATTGGAACATAGATCTTAGTTAGAACACCCCTACAAGTAGCTAGGTAATAACTATATACATATATATACATACAACATCCCAGGCTCTGACCTATTCAAGAAGTCCCTAAGCTGACACCTAGGCTAGCCTAGACTCTATACTCACCTAGTCCCTCTAAACTATTAAAGCGAGGGAAAGTATGGTCTAGGTCTTCAAAACTAAAGTCAGGTGGAACGTCATCAAAGGATGGGATATGATCTACTACTCCTCTGCATGATCATACTTTGCCATATGACGTCTTACTGGTACTTCATCAAGTAGCCACATAACAGGATTTTGTACACATGATTTAGGGTAAAGTTCGCATACAAACGGGGGTGCAGACGTTGGCTGGTCTCATGGTATATACATATAAATAGATAACAGAGCTCACCCTAGACTCAGAAGACTACCTAGAGCGGAATCCTCTTTGCGAACGGTCATCAACGAACTACGGAAGGGTACTCATGCTTCCATCTGAAGGGGGAAGGGAAAGAGAATGGGTAAGAACTGGGGAGTTCTTAGTAGGGCCGAGGTTATTAGTTAAGTTCATTAATTCTATGTTGTTTAACAGACAAATAGCAGAATACAGAAGAGCAGTAAATAGTAGATATAGATAAATAGAGAAACTATAGAAAATAGAATGCAGAACACAAACAAAAGAATACAAGAAAATAGAACACATACATAGAGAATAGAATACAACAAAGAAAGCATACATTCATACAACAATCATAACAGAGGAAATGAACACCCAAGTATGATCCATGTCTAGCCCTAATGTAGGTAATGAGCTCATCTGTCGGTTTCGACCTACTCCCGATGCAACCCAGCATTCTTAGCCAGATATGGCTTTATCTCTGTAAGTGAACTTTGGCCTACAGAAATGGCACCCCTGTAAGTGAACTTTGGCTACAGGAATAGTTTAAACACAACACAATAACTCTCTGTAGGTGAACTTCGGCCTACAGAAATAGCACCTCTGTAAGTAAATTTTGGCTTACAGAAATGGCGCCCCTGTAAGTGAACTTTGGCTTACAGAAATCGCAACTCTCTGTAGGTGAACTTCAGCCTACAGGAGCAACATCCTGAGATATACAACTGATATCCACTGTAGATGAACTTCGGCCTACAGGAATAGCAACTCTCTGTAGGTGAACTTTGGTCTACAGGACCTCTAGGGCTAACGGAAAAGCAACACACGGTTTACGAGCGTCCCCGTTCCTGTGTTTGGCCCAAGGCCCAATAATCAATTATCATCCTCATTATTCATCATCAGTTTCACACTCTTGTTCAGTAACTCTTTCTCAAGTTTATTAACTTCCCAAAGACTCAAAAATCGTCTTTCTCTTAACTATTCCAACTCAAATGTTATAAATTCACCAATCTCCTAAAAAGTAATCCTTTATTTCAAGCCAAAACATAACACTTTGCATATTGAATCAAACTCAAAATATAATTCCTTTCTTAAATAATTCAAACTCGAAACTTAAACCTTTCTTTGGTAAATCGAATTCAAAATAATATAATTCTTTTTTTAACTAAATAAAACTCAAATAATATAAATTTTCAAATTCAAATCTTCTAAAATAACTTTTCAAATAAAACTTCAAATTTTATAAAATTTCGACAGCACCTCACCTAAAACTAAGACTTACCCACCCTCACGGGTTCCCTTTTTCTCAACAATTCATCCACCTTTTCTCAACAATTACCAAATAGAAGATTCTCAATCAATCAAAAATTCACAATTCGTAATAATTAACAATTCAATCATAATTCACAATTCCCACATAATCCATCAATCCAAGTTCCATCTCATCAATTTATAACTAATTTCCACATATTATAAAATCCTTTTCAAATTAAACTTAAATAACTAGTAATCCCAAAAATCAGCCTTCCATAATTCTAGTTATTTTAAAGTCATTTATTCATTAGCAAAGTTACTATTTTGTTTTAAAAGTCAGATTTCAAGAAACAATTCAATAATCGAAACTTCAATCCTTTAAAAGTTCTCAAAATCAATTCCAATTAATCATAAATTAACAATAACAGCTATCAGAACACCATCAAGCAAACCAGTCACAATCACAACCACAATCCAAACTCAATTTCTTAATTATCAAAATGTCAGATTTTCAATAATTAACTCATCATATTTCAATTTAATAAGTAATATCAAATAAATCACCATTCACAGCCACAATTCAACCAATTCTCATCAATTGGTCACAACTCAACAAATTTTCATTATAACTAGCTAATAATAAGAATTTTCAGCATTCCCAAATAATCAAGAAATCAAACACATATTTATCAAATTTAGTCACAAGTCCAACTCAAACTTATCATTCATTCATTCCAAACAATCATAAATTATTTGTAATTATCCACTAGACTTCCGTGGCATTCATAAATTAAAACAGTTAATTTCAAATTAAAATCCTCTACTTTGATTTGCTGCTCCTATTTTCGGTTATGCTTCAAGGTGTTCCTAGAGTACTTTTTCCTTCTAAAATACATCAAGAACAACTTTAAATCCATAAAACCTCAACTGACCGAACCTAAATCAACATGTTAGGAAGGGATTTTTCACCTTAAACGTGTTGGGAATGGAAGATTCTTGGCTCACAAGTCAAGCTAAGCAAGAGATCTAAGGAAGAACATCAAGAAAATACATGTTTAGCATGGTTTTCCTTGAAAACCGAATTGAAGAGGGAGGAAGACAGCCATCTCACCTGATTTTCAGCCTTGATAAGTTACATGGTTATGAAGAGAAAGAAGAGAGGATCATTTTGGTCGGATTGATATTTTGATTTGAGTTTTAGTTAAGAAAAAATCAAGCTTTGAAGATTTAAGTGTAATAAAAGTTTCTCTCCTGTCATTTTTGGCCAAAAGGAGCAAATGACCAGCCTTGGAGTGTCTTGGGGGTGTAGGGTGAGCTTTGATTGGCTGCCTGGGAGGTGGATTAAAATAATTTTAAAATATCTCAGGTGTATAATTACTAAAACTAGATGTATTAGAACACACACTTAACAACACTTCTAGAGATTAATATCTGAGTTACTAGTATAGATGACACTAGTAACATGATTAACATAAGAAGAGAAGGTATATGATGTGGCATTAGCATTGTTAAAGTCATCAGAGAGTGCTGCTGTTAACCTGTACCAGAAGACTGTGAACCCAGTTAAACCGATCTCCTGTTTTTAACTAAAACAGATCAAATAATATTATAATATTATTCAAGAATCTCTAATATTCATATAATAATAATATTATATTACTATTTTTCTTCTCTCATGAATTGGGTCCGGTTCGTCAAACTGAGACTATTTATGGAAACCAGAATTAAAAACTCTTAATCGATACGGCTCAAAAACTAGGTTCTTCGCGAATGCGTTGTCGAGCTTTCCTCAAAAGAGGTTCTTGCTTAGTGATGACATGATGATGATGATGATGATGTAGATTGAGGTGCTTGATGATATAGCAGAGATGTTCCCTTCATTGATCTTCCGAAAAACTCCGTATCTTAAAAAATGATCTCAAGTACCCGAAAACTAAGTTGTTACACTTTTAACATATTAATCAATCATAGTACTCTCCTCATACCTCTCCTTAGGTGTTTTATGAAGAGGATTATGAGATTCTGAACTTTAAAATTGTCTTTCTAAAACTTTTGAGAAAAATTACCATTTTGCCTCCGATCTTTATGTGAAATTACTATTTTGTCATTCTATTATTATAATATTATAATATTATCAATAAAAAAATAATAAAAAATAATATTTTATTATTAAAACTCATTTAATAATATTTTATCTCCAAATTTTTAGAAATTATAATTTGACCTTTGAACTTTTATTTATTTATAGTTTAACCCCCAAACTTTTTCATAGTTATATTTTTGTCCCAATATTTTTATATAATTACCAAAATGCCTCTACTATTTTTCATAATAACCAAAATATTCTTATACTTTTTTATAAAATTCTCATTTTAACCTTAACTTTTTTATTAATATCCAAAATACCCCCCATAAATTTGTGAAATTACTATTTTATCCTTAATCTTTTAATTAATTACTTTCATATCCCCAAAATAATTTTAATTGCTGATGGTTTCTTGCTCACCAAGAAAACCGAACAACCACCACTTTTGCTCATGATTTTGGCTTGATTTTCAACTCATTTTTCAAGCTTTTAAGTGACTGGTTATTCTCATTTTCTAGGTGCAACTTTCATCCACCAAACCACATGAAATTTCACAAGATTCAAACCTAGAAACAACCTCATCCAAGGCTGAAATAGTTCGATTTTCATGCATCTCCATGAAATCGAATTGTCCGCCTTATAAATCACCAATTTTTCATAAAAAATCAATCATATAAACATCTAATTTCAACCATTAATCATCAATTAAAATTCACACATCAAGAACACAATTAACCAATTTTAATTCATCCAAACCTTACCTCTTGTTACAGCCCTTAAAATCGGTTCTTTCTAAGATATTCCTAACTCACTTTTTCATCTAATTTTTAATCAAAAACAACTTATAACCCAAGAAACACATGAAGGCCGAACCTTTATCATAGATTTAGGAAGAATTTTCTCACCTTTCTTGAGCTAAAAATGGAGGTTTCTTGATTCACAAGGTTCCTAGACAAGAGATCCTAAGCAAAGACATCAAGAGCATCAAGTTCTTCCATGGTGCTACCATGGCCAAACCTTCAAGGGAGGTTTTTAATGAAAATACAGTGGCTTACCTTGTGAAATCTAGTATGGTTGTGAAGAAGAAAAACAGAAGAACACTTTAATTGGTTTAGATTTTTTAGTGGAGTTTTAGAAAGCTAAAGATCTGAGCTTCAAAGTATGAAGTTTATGGAGTTTTCCAGCCTTTTCTCTCAAGAAACCTTGGCTTGAAGAAGAAGAAATGAAACTGGTGATGTCACTCCAAGGAAGGCCGTGGCACTTACAAAAAATAAATTATAAAATATCATTAAGGAGATAATTACTAGAACTAGATGTATTGGAACACAAGTAATAACACATCTAGAGATAAACATGTGAGCTACTAGTATAAATAATACTAGTAAGATGAGTATATCAAAGATAAAAAATCCATGATGAAACATTAGCAGAGCTAAGTTCATCGGAGAGTGTCAGTAGATTTTGAATCCGATTATTATATTATTATAAAAAAATATTAGTATTTACGTTTTGCGTATTCGAAATCGGCTCATTAAATGGATTCTAACCATGCATTCAAATTTTTGAAATTCCTAGTCGAAGTGGCTCGAAAACGTAGTTTTTCACTAGTTTAGTAACTAATGACGTAGCGAGGTGCTTGACGATGCAATAGATATTCCTGTTTCGTTGAACTTTCGTAAAAATTCTGTTTCACCGAAAACTAAGTCGTTACACGAATGGTAGGACGTGGCCCACTGTTTGGAGTTTGGTTCGTGAATGGAGAAAGATGGGTAGCAGGGCCAGCGTGTTCCTTGGGGGGTCGAAGCAAATTTGTCCTCATACAAATGTGACAAGGTGACGACACATATCAGAAGTAGGGGTGGAAACAGGCCAGGTCAGGCCAGGCTTTAGTCTTAACAGGCCAGGCCTGTAATAGAGTATATTGGCCTTAGCCTGGCCTGTAGCCTGATATAGGCTTTTTAATGAGTATTGAGCCTGGCCTGTTGTTAAATCTGGCCTGGCCTGAAGCCTGTTAATAGGCCTGTTTTTTTTTAATAATAATTAAATTAAAGATATAATTTAATTTTTAAAATTATAAAATATAAAATAATAAATTTATAGACAATATTGATATAAAATAAAGACAAAATATCGGCAACAAATACTTAGTCATATATCATGAAAATTCAACTTTATTGTTCTAACTACTCACATCATACCAATATCAATGTTTTCACATTTAAAAAGAGAAAATATTTTCTATAACATAGATACTTAGTCAAAAAGAGAAATATTAGAAAGTTGATTTTTACCTTTGGTTTTTTCTTCAAACCATACTTGTTGCGAAGCCAATCTCCTCCACAAATGAGAGCTTCAATGGACTCTTGATTTAGTCGAGAACGATATTCATCAATAACTCTTCCTCCAGCACTAAATGAAGACTCTGAAGCCACGGTTGAGACAGGAATTGCTAGTATGTCCGCTGCCATTTTAGATAAAACCTTGAATTTCAAGCTATTATTTTTCCACCACTCCAAAACACTAAAAGACTTAGAATTGCCTTCAGTAATGTAAGCACTCTCATCAAGATAAACTTCTAATTCTGATTTTGTTGGATGAATGGCTTCTTTTTCTCGAACCATATTCAACATTTCATCAATTCCACTAATTTCAGAACTAACCACGTTAGAAGAAGCAACTAGACTATTAGTGTTAACTTCACTTATTATTGTCTCATCATGACACTTTTCAGCATATTCATCATACATTTCTTGCAATGTATTCTTCACTTTTTCAACATTTTCAGCAGCCACATGTTCAGGTTTGTAAATTAAAGGAAAACAGAATTTAATAACATGTAATTTGCACCTAGGATCCAAAACACAAGCAAGAGACATTACCATATTACATTCTCCCCAATATTTGTCAAACTTTTCTTTCATTGAGGTTGCCATTTCTCTCATGAAGGAATCTCTATCTTCAATAGCATCATCAATTACTTGTTTCACTCTCCAAACTTCAGGAAGGTACAAGTTTGCAGTAGGATACTCACTACCAAAAATGACATGAGTAGCAAGATTAAAAACTTTTAAAAGTTTGCAAATCTTCTCAACTTTCCTCCAATCCTCTGATGATGGTTCGTAATTGTAGTGAGGTTCTCTTTCCTTATACACAGGAAACACAGATTTAAACTTCAAAGCCACAGATAACATGTTGTAAGTAGAATTCCATCTTGTGGGACAATCAATGATGAGTTTTTTCTCCTTCAAACGCTTGTTTTCAGCAATCTCAACAAATGTTTTAAATCTTGAATCATTAAAATGGATATACTTGACACTCTCACGAACTTTATGAATAATACCTTTAATTTTACCTAGCCCATCTTGTACCAACAAATTCAGAATGTGTGCACAGCACCTAACATGAAACAAACTACCACCAACAGGTAATGAGTTGTTATCTGAAATAGTATCCTTAAGAGCCCTTAGACATGAATCATTATAGAAAGCATTGTTAACAGATACTGAGAAGACTTTGTTTTCAATTCCCCAAGTCTTCAAACACTTGAAAATAACATCCGCAACATCAATGCCACGTCTAGGAGCAGGTACCTGAACAAAACTCAAAATCCTTTTTTGAAGATTCCATCCTGCATCAATAAAGTGACCTGTGATAACCATATATTCAACAATTTGATGGCTTGATCTCCACATGTCAGTTGTCAAACTTATCTTTCTAACACCTTGTAACAAAGCCTTCAGTTGTTTCTTTTCAGCCTCATATATTGCCAAGCAATCACTTCGAGCAGTTTTGTGAGAAATTTCATGAGATTCAGAATTGGCATATTGGAAGCCCCACATCCAAACTTCATCCTCAACAATGCTGAAAGGATGCTCATGAATCATAATTGCTGTAGCAATTATTTGTCTCATCTTCTCTTGAGAATATCTTGCACCTGGTGTCACAAAGAGATTAACACTTGAATTGGAAGGTTGAAATGGAATCAATGGTTGCTTCTTTTGTGCAGCAACATGCAATCTCCTTTGTAAGCAACTACTAGAATGCCTCCATAAATGTGAAGTACTTGCTCCTTTTCCAGCGTAAGAAAACACTGATTTGCAATACTTGCAAATAGCTTTTGTACCTTCAGAACTTTCAACTTGATCAAAATCGTCCCAAATTGGTGAAGTCTTCTTCCTTTTTTTGTAACAATAGTTTCATTACTACCATTTTCATCAGTGACTGGTTGATTTGTAATAATTGTTGTGTGTGTTGGTGCAATGCCAGTATCTGTTGTTGCCATTGTTGGTACTGACGGATTAATTTCTTCTCCATTTAAAGAAATAGAATTTGTCAATGGATTACTTGGAGTTACAGATTCAGCCATTTCTAAAGCCTATTGTAATACCTAAACAAAAATTAACAGACAACATTATCTCATGATTTTTTTTGCTTTCATCATATCAATGGCATAAAGTAAGAACCTTTTAACGAAAAAAAAAAGATAAAATTTTATGTTCAGAAAAGTAGAAGTAATATCACAACACAAACAAAAAAATCAAACTTAAAAGAAGATCTTTGACGGAATAAAATCCTAATTGATGAAAAATAATTAACATTATAACAATAAATATAAAAATAATAAAATAAAAAATAATGACATGAGAAAGAAGAAGAAGTGCTTACAATCAAAGGAAGAGAAGATGAAGAGGATGATAGATTGGTAGCTGGTAGCTGGTAAGAGCGTGTAAAGTGGAGAAGAGAAAAGAAAATAACCGTGTTAATGTGTATTTCTTTATTAGTGTGGAGGGAAAGATTTTAGAATTATTTTATTTGATTGACTTTTGATATTCCAACATCAAAGATTAAAGATATTAAGAAAATAAAAATACACCTATATAATTAAAGAGACAAATGGCTGAGTGGATAAAGGTATTTTTATAAGTTAGAAGACCTGAGTTCAATTCTTTTTAATAGCATTTTTATTAGTATATATATATTTGCAGACTCAGGCCGGCCTGACAGGCCCAACAGGCTATTTCAAAAGCCTAGGCCTGGCCTTTTAAATAATATAGACTTTTTTAATAATCTGAGCCTGGGTCTATTTTTTATCAGGCCAGGCTAAATACAGGTCAGGCTACAGACCCCTGGCAGGCCGCCTGGCCTATTTCCACCCCTAATCAGAAGAGGTGGGCATTGTGCCTTGACCTCGCGTCAAATGTCATGCCTGAGACGACTAAGAAAACAATCCCTAAGTGCTTCAGGCAGATAAATGTTAGTACGATTAGTCAAACTCACAAATTCTGAATAATATTCACTCACCGAGCTAGACTGTTGCATTTTGAACAATAATTCCCTAAGAGACTCAAATAAAGATAGACCAAACTCGATCTCAATAGCCCTCTTCAATTGATTCCAAGATCAAAACTGTGCCGTCCTCTGAGACATTTGAAACCACAGAATTGCCGTCCCAGACATATGAATTACAACGATGCTGATTTGCTCCTCTTCGGGTATCCAAAAAAATTTAAAATACTAGTTCATAGCAAAAAGCCTACCCAAAGCATCACTACCCAAAGTCACCTTTCTTGGCTGTAAGCCCGTCCAAAATGGTGGATCTGACCCTGAGTTCGAACCACGGGATAGTTCACGCGACAGAGAGCGGCTCCGACGCTGATCGTACAGAAGCTGGGGCTATGGAAGTTTGAATAGCATCAAATTTGAGATTAGTGGCTTCGAAGACTCTTGCGCACTCTGCTATGTGCTCCTCCTTAATCGATTCTAGCATCTGGAATAGGAGTTTAATATCAGCTTCTATATTCTTTATTCGCGTATTGTCAGCTACGGCTATGGCAATGAAAGCGTCAAATTGAAAGGGTGAAGATACTGGATTTTATTAAATTGAAATAAGAGAAGTTCATTAATGTGGATTCATAACAAAACAAGGAAAATTTAATGGAATAGTGGATTAATATCAACAAATGAGATTTTATAAAAAAGTAATTAAATTATATGATGTGATGGAGAAAAGGAAGACGTCGACCAGAATTTTTGCAGCAAGCTAGAAGTACTTGATTCAGAGAAGAATACACAGAATTAAGAAGAAAAAGAGAGAAGACTAGAAAAAAAAGGTGGGAGAGAGAAGGAAGATTGGAAGAATAACAGAAAATCAGAGACGGAATCGTACCACTAATTACTATCGAGCATAGCCCTCCAACCTCCTAGTAGTAATTCTCTCTCTAACACTTCTCCTTAGGCTTTTAGAAAGCGGATTGCACACCAGCTGTCCTCTTTGCAAAACAAACTCCCCTCCTAACATTGCATGATCATTTTTTATGTGCCTGGGTTTATTTATGTTGCTTACAGAGCCCTCAACATTCTCTCCCACTCACGCTCCCATCTTCGTTGTGGAAACAAAACCCTTTGATCTAATTCGCTGTGGAGATGATGAGAAGAAGGATGAAGAGCTCCCTTTCCTATTGAATACCTAACTATGGGATCGCGGGGTTAGCTGATGCTGAGAAAACCCCTAATACAGAAAATAAATCACAAACATTCCATGGTGTCCTTGACTACCCTCTCACGTTGTGGAGGAGCTAAGAAACCACAGATGGAGGCTCGGGCTCTTGGAACTCCATCGGCGTTGAATACCAAGTCTGATATGAGGATGAATCTGACATGCCGAAATCGGTGCAGGCACCCTTGACGAAGAATTGCTCTGTTTCTCTCCGGAAACACTCGGGTGAAATCCAGAAGATAGAGAACAATGCCCCAACAGCGGTTAGAGGAACATGGGCATGTTCTTTTCCTCTGCAAAAGACGCCATCAAGTTAGGAAAAAGCCAATGAGATTTTGTTGGGAGGTTGAACTCCTGATTTTGTTGGCTGGTAGTGAGAAGAAGCTTGCACTAATATTAACTAGTGTTAAACCCCTACAATGCATGGAGATACATTTTAATTTAACATGTTAAATCGAAAATAATATTTTATAATAATAAATTTCTTGAAATTAGTATAACACTCTCATCGTCATTATATAATAAAATACTAAATATGTTGTTTTATCTTTACTCAAAATAAAATACAAATGAAATAGTTTGAAGTTTATTCTTAAATCATAAGGAAAGAAATTTAAAAAAATAAGAACATATATATCTGTAATAGTACTATGTCAGTTTTACACTAAACTTTATAACAAAAAGCTAATGAAAAATTATTAACAACCTAGTATTTTACTAACCTCATTAGAAAAGCAATTGGCATATGATGTTGTACTTCCTATTACACATTTCATTTCAAGTCTGAAAGTAGAGTTATAAATAAATTAGTTATATTTACAGTAAATATTTGTACAAAAGTGTAATCATAACATGTTATTAAAATGAAAACACTATTTTTCTTACCTAAATATTATTAAAAACTTCTTTGAACACGATGTTGGGAATAAGTAGTATGACCACAATCCAATCAATCATGTGTCAAATAATTTGTTATTGTTATTATATTAAAATATTAATATAATAAGGTCCTTGATTAAATTTAGAGATTTATCATTGTGATAGTGATCATAATATTGAGAGATAAATCTTTTATAATTTAATCTAAATTTTTCTTGGTCATAGGATTATTAAAAATGACATTAATAATCCGGAAAGATCAATATATATATATATATAGTGTCAAATAATTTGTTATTGTTAAAATGTTAAAATGTTAATATAATAACGTCTTTGATTAAATTTATAAATTTATTATTGTGATAGTGATCATAATATTGAGAGATAAATCTTTTATAATTTAATCTAAATTTTTCTTGGTCATAGGATTATTAAAAAGGACATTAATAATCCGAAAAGATCAATATATATATAATGGTCTTCATTGGATGAAGATTAATAGATCTCATTTATTAAATTATATATATAGATGATGCATATAGAGATATGACCATTGAACTGACTCACTCTGAGAATTCCTAATGGTTATAATTACCGCATATTTGTCAATAGGATATTCTCAAGATGAACATAGTAATAGAGTTTCCTTTGACCTGCGACTGTCATAGTAATTAACAATGTATTTCTTATACTTTGATTCCGGACACCTAATACCCTAGGGTGCTAGTTGAATGGATATTGGGTATGATTTAAATACTTGTAGAATTAATAATTAGTCAATAAGGAATTTATCAACTCTCGGTAAAGAGTTTGAGCTCTATGATTATAATGACTAAGATGAATAAAACCTTGGCCAATGGGATTGAATGAATGAAGAAATGAGTTTCTTAAGTCATTCACAGTTCATTATAATAATGGTAACAAGTTAGAGTTTGACAATTAAACCATACTCTAAGAGTTAACCAAGAGCTGGAAAGATGGAAAGAATTATACTTTGTTCTTCTAAGGTTCTTAGTAAAAATATATTACTTCATACTATCGGGTCGTTGAGGAGTGTTGCTAGACGCCAACCTTGATTAGTAAATTTAGTATGACTAATTTACTACCCGCTTAGTATTGAACCTATGGGGTCACACACTAACGAGTGTTCTAATCTTTGCTATAGAATTATTTAATTATTATTTTGATTTGATCAAATAAATAATTATATTAATTCAAATGAAATATTATTATATTCTTTGCTAGCACCAAGAATATAATAATAGTATGATGATTGAGAATATTAAATGAGATTTGAGAATAATTAGTTATTTTATTTCTAAATATGGATGAGATCCTAACTGATTCTGTTTTCAAATTGAGTTATGATATGATTCATAAATTTGAAGGATTTAGATTTAGAATTTCAAGATATGATTTAAATTTGAATTGAGAATCAAATTTAAAATCAGTAACAAATCTCATACTGTATATATGTATGCCAAGAGTAGAGGAAGGTGAGAGAGATGAGAATAAAACACAAGGGTTTTATTCCTTTACCTCTACACACATAAACGTATGTGAGCCTAATTCTTGGAGAAGAATTTTATGGTATGCAAAGAGTTGCAAGAGGTTTCTCAATTTTGATCAGATGTCCATTGGTCAAGGAGTTGACAGCAAATGTTGGTCTCGGTGTGGATACGCATAGCGCCTTCGTACTATCGAAGGAGAAAAATATTTTTACTAGCGTACACAGGTATTTAGATCTGATCTATATTGTATATTATTGGAATAAAGTTTAAGCACAAAATAGATCTTTAAGGATTACTTTCTTTTCTTCCGCTGCGTGTTATGAACACATGGTAATCCTACACACGACATTTGTTGTTGATAACTTTGGATTGTTATCTTCGTCCAGAATTAGAACCTTGAGGCCACTGCGATTCTTAACTCTTGACAAAGCAACGTAAAGTTGTCCATGAGTGAACACTGATTTTGGCAAGTAAAGTCCTACATATGATAATGATTGACCCTGACTCTTGTTGATGGTCATTGCAAAGCACATTATTAATGAAAATTGTCTCCGTTAAAACTTAAATGGCAATCCTGAATCTGAAGGAATCAAGTTCATTCTTGGAATGTACACTTTGTCGCCAATATTTCTACCGGTCACTATTGTCGCTCCAATTACATTGTTGCCAAGTTCGTTAACTATTAACCTTGTCCCATTGCATAAATCTGAAGTCTGGTCTATGTTTCGCAGTAGCATTACAACGACTCCTGACTTCCAAGTCAACTTGTGGTTGGGTAGTTCCGAATATTTGATGTCATTTAGGAACTCTGGTGTGAACCACTCTTGTTGTACATTTTCATTCTCATCAACTTGACATGTTGTGTGAGAATACTCCTTTTCCATCCTGGAAAGATTGTTAAGACAAAGTCGTTTACCTTCTCGACACTCTCAAGCGTGGGTGCAAAAATTTTCTTACTCTGAAAATACCTGTAATCTGACATATTTTGCAATAAATTTGGATATGCAAAGGCTACCAAATGAGAGAGAGGGTCATCAGCAGTTGAAATCAGCAGATCATCTGGAATTTTAACTTCTGACTCATCGCCAACAACAAAGCCAATATTTCCATTTCCAATATCAAGTATCTAGTTAGCAAATCTCTTCATTTCACCATCATATTGATCCGAATAAGACATTAGAAGCTTCATGCTCGTATGCAGCTTCAGAACCTTACAGAACGACCACAGATGGGATGAGTTAATAGCTGATGACAATATATCGTGTCAACTTCCTTTCGGAATTACCGGAAGTATCTGTCTGAAATCACTTCCTAGAACCACAACCTTACCACCAAATGGTTGATGTGTCTTATGTTGATCAGTAACTAACATAAAATTTCTGAGCGTCCGATCAAGTGCTTTAAAGCACATTTTATTGAACATTGGAGCTTCATCCCAAATTATTAAGCTACTTTGGATGAGCAGCTCAGCCTTCAAACTACCATGCTTGATGTTGCAAGTAGATTCATCAGTAATTATAATGGGTATTGAAAACCTAGAATGAGCGTTTTGCCACTAGGTAGGAATAAAGACGCATTTTCTTGGATGTGACATTTAAAACAATCTTTTCTCTAGAACGAATAGCAGAAGAAAGTCCATTCCAAATAAATGTCTTACCACACCTACCATGCGCATAGACGAAGTAAAAACCACCAGCGTATGCAATAACAGCATTGAGTATCTCATCGAATACTAACCTTTGCTCATGAGTCATATTTTGTTCCGTGTATAAGTTTGTATGAGTTAACTCATTTGTGTTATATGCTAACTCATCCTCTATTAGCTTATTCTGAAAAAGGCGAACATCACACAACTCAAGATATGGCATTGATTGATAGTCTTTTAAAGATTTCGCATTGATGTTGAGTATCTTACTTCTCAATCTCAATAAGGCAAAAGTTTTTTAATTCGTCATCAATCATGTTTAGTTCTAGCAAAAATACATGATGATTTTATGAATATTTAATAAGTAATTCCGAAATAAAAATCATTAATATTATTAAAAAAAAAGTAATAAGAAAATACAATCTTAATATAAAAAAAAAGACATAGTGAAATACTTTGATCTTTCAATGCTTTTCTCCTCTTATATAGTATCCCGTCAGCTAATAATATCCAAGTTGCATTCCGAACACGATCTGATTTGTTAACGCTATTTGATATCAGTAACATCACAAATAGTTTACCTCATTAATAGTTACAATGAATTCTCTATCGTCACATAGTAGTCCCATGGAATAGCAAACATCTTGGAAGCTAGAATATGTAATCCCATTAACTGTCCTAATAAACTCATATATTATGCAATCTCTCTGTTAACAAAATTCTCATATAGTAGATATCACGTGTACTTGGTGGAACATAGTTTAACCTCCCGATAGAATACCCATTTTTGCATGGATGTCACTCTCTTGCTTCTCTATCATAAACAAATTGATTTGAAAACTCATCATACGTCAAAGTTTGACCTGCTTCAAATTCTTTGTTGGCCTCCATCCATGTTAAGAACATCGTACATTTTTCTTCCTCTTCTTTCATGATCTCCTCAAGATCGTCATCATATTTAAAGATGATATTTTTCTCTCTAAACAAATAAAAAGTTAATCTCATCATTGAAGGCCATCTCATTATAAAATTGTTTGATCTCATCAATAACCTGAGCATCTTCTCCACTAGAAGTGTCCTTTGAAACTCCAACTGCTATTCATGTACTTGAACAAATATTTGATAGCATTTAACTTGTTGCAGTACTCTACATTAACATGCGCTTGATAAGACAACAACAGATATGTATTGTATGGAACCACATTCCTATTATCCATATGGATTGCCTTCTTCTCAGTAACAACTCTGGTGTCTCGTCTTTTATATAATAGGTATTCACTATCATCGATAACTGTGGTGCTATTGAATATTTTGGGATAATATTTGGTGTACTACCCATCTTTCATGCAGGAAGATTTTGAGAAATCTCTACCACATGGTCTATGAATCATATATGTAAACACAGCCCTAAACAATTTTGGGTACCGAACAAGATCAGACAACTTTGACGATATTAACCGGTCAATTTGAGTTGTCGTTGTTATCTTGTGGTCTCCACTCAACCATAAAAGAATGTGAGCATGTGGTAGACCTCTTTTTTAAAATTTTACCGTGTACATCCTTTATAACAAAAAGACAAAAAAATAATGTTATAAATAAACTATCTATTTTATATATGTGCTTTGATAAATTAAGGGTGATAATAAAAAATTAATAATATGTTAAAAATAAAAAATATTTTTTCATTTATTTTATAATAATTTAAAAGAAAATTTATAATATATATTTATTTAATTTTTCTTCCTAACTTTGTAAGAAGGTAGAAAATGTAGATTATCAGATATTTGGACTTCAATGATAAAGAGAAAAGTCTTGTCAATTAGGTTGAGCAAAAATGTAGATGTATCTGATGAATCTCCTTTCTGCAGGGTATCATTTAATATATTAATAAAAAGGGTAAAGTATACTTTTTGTCCCTGAAGTTTGGCAAAAGTTTCAAAAATATCCCGAAGTTTTATTTTGTTTCAATTTTGTCCCAAAAATTTTCGATTTGTATTAAATATACCCTTGACGCCTGTATTTTCAAAAAATTTTAAGACCAATCTAACAATAATGTATGAAAATTATGTTTGATTTGCTTGTGTTGAGCGTTGTTCTTATATTATTGTTGTTGAATTGATCTTAAATTTTTTGAAAAATTAGCCATCAGGGATATATTTGATGCAAATCGAAAACTTTTGGGACAAAATTGAAACCAAATAAAACTTAGGGGTATTTTTGAAAATTTTGTTAAACTTCAGGGACAAAAAGTATACTTTATCCTAATAGAAAAAATATAAAAATTGTCATTAAAAATACTTCTGTCAATGTTTCTAAAAATAAATATATACTGGTTAGAACCTACCAATAAGAGTGAATCAAGTATCTTTATGCATCTCTTTTTCAATACTTGTTTTGCCTTCTTATCAAAGACTAAAAAATATGCACAATTATAGTCATCAATGATACCAAGCTTAATTCAGCACCTTATTGTTATACGAAAACTAATTGAATAATTATTAATTATTATCATTATTAACTTAGGATTAAATTTGAACTAATTTGAGTTGGCTCAAACAATAATTACGTGAATTTATTAGATTAGGAATAAATTTGAACTAAAATAAATTTAAATTATTTTTTAAAAAATTTTAATTTATAAAAAATAACTTAACAAATAATAATTTATAATTTTTAAAAATTTTTAGTGATAACACCTAAGCAAATAATTGGTTCAATAATATTAAAAGCTAAATATTTAACAACCTAAGAAAGCGTAATTTAAAATTTAAAAAGTAATAACCTAAGCAAATAATTAGTTTATAATTTATAAATAAAATTCTAAAAATTTCTAGTGACGACACCTAAGCAAATAAATTCTCAAAATCAAGGTACGAGCGGCATCAGCATAAGAGCTTCCCATTTGTATTACTATAAAGATAAAGATAAAAATTTAAAAAGTAACAACCTAAGCAAATAATAATTTATAATTTATAAATAAAAGTTTAAAATTTATAGTAATAACACAAAAAATAAATAAACTCTCAAACTTAATGTATAAGCATCACGTCAGCATAAAAATTCTTCATTTATATTACTATAAAGATAAAGATTCCCTTTTGATGATTTTAGTTTTTTTTTTTATATTTTTCTTGGTCCACTCCATGTTAATCCTTTTATCTTTGTTGATTTTATTTTTTTTGGCATTTGGTTATTCACATTTCATAAGACGAGAAATGGGAAGAAAAGTATGTCCAGGTGGAGAGGGTACGAGTATATCAATAAATTCATACTATATAAAAAAAATTTGAGAAAAGGACAAATTAGTCTCTAACCTTTTAACCCGCGGACACTTTCGTCCTTGATCATTGGAAAATACTTTTAAGTCTCTGACGTCCCTAAAAATTAGACGGATCAGTCCCTCCGTCCATAAGCCACCGTCAGACCCAACGAAAAAGGCTGATCTGGCTCCCCCTCTACTTACCTGGCTTAACGGCATTCCCACGTAGCACGTTAGTGGGATGGAGCTTTTAAAAAAGGGACACATAAGTCCCTGTCACTCAAAATGACGTCGTTTTGTGTGCTACCCCTTACATACACTCTCATCCCTTTCCTTGTGTACAATGCCTATTACACCCACAGAGCTTTTACAGAATTACATTAAACCTTAAGGAAGACCAAAGATCAAACGCAAGAATACTCTGTTTCGCACGAGATCTTTGGGCCCATTTAATCTCTTCTTGATAGAAGAGTTCGTCTAAGTCTGCCTGTGCTCTTTTCAAATTCAAAATTGTTTCTTCAATTTGTGAGTGAGATGTAAGTTGTCATATGAGTTCTTGTTTTCCTTTATTTGTTTCGGAAGCTCCCCAAATTTCTCTTTTCTCCATTCTTGCAATGCTTTGCTGCACTTTCCTAGTTTCTCTTCAATTTGATCATAGTTCACAGCCCAGCCTTTTTGATAATCTCTTTGCATTCAGAGTCTCTAAGCCACATTCTTTGAATATGAAAATATATGGCCTCTTTCTTTTTAAGCTCTCCCCATGAACATCGATTAGGATTGGACAATGGTCTGATCTGTATCTTTGAAAATGCTTTACCACTCCTTCTAGGAATGCTTCCTTCCAATTTATTATTGCCACGGCTCTATCTAGCCTTTCTTAAATATTTGCTTCCCCAACCTGATTGTTAGACCAAGTGTAAGCATATCCTACAAAGCCTAAATCTAGTAATTAATTCACTTGAAGAGATTCCCTTTTACCTGAGTATAAGTCATTGGCAGCCCTCCAAGTTGCTCTTGTTTCAACAACAATAAGCTCACTCTTTTTTCTTTTAACCTACTAAAGAAGGTTGTTTTAGATGCCTTATTTACGAAAAGAAACTAGTTATAGGAATCAGATTCAGGTAAACCCATCCAACACTTCAAATCTATCTATAAAAAAACATAAGAAGCAATACATGAATGTGAAGTGCCATTTTAAAACAGCAGAACTATGGTTCATTAGTGTTTTACTTGACTTGTTTTCTCCCTAAAATTCTAAATCTAAATCGCAAAAATGTCATGAACTAATATTTTTTCATTGAGAATATACCGAATGGAAGTGTTTAACATCCTCCTCGAAAATGTAAGCAGGAGTCAAGTCAGTCCCCCCGCCAAACTACCACTGCCTAGGTGCTCCAAGAGCATCTGTAGAATGCAACAGGGTTACACAGTCAGTAGCAGCAAATTTATGCAGATACTTATTTGCAAGACAATAACCTTAGAAATTGGCATAAGTAAGATTTTGAGCTATATGACAGACAACAGTAGTAATAATAGTATGAGAAACAGCTCCGAAATAAGGATGAAAAATCATAATCTGCAAGGTTGGGGCAAATGGATTCTTCGGATGCAAAACCTGAAAAAGGTTGATGTCATTTCCCATTCCATCTGAAATCGAAAAGAATTGAATGGGGGAACACTTACGGAGCTGATTCCAGCGGCGAAGAACGGGATAGGACCAGGCTTCTGGTTAGGAGAAGCGGCAGCTTTTGCAGCGCGGTAAGCTTCTGGCAGCATGATGCCATAAACAATGGAGACATTAACTCCAGCCTTCTCCCAAATGGCCCCGTCCTGGAGAACCCTGCTGATGCCGCCACCGCCGCCGGGCCTGGACCAAACGTCCTCCTTAAAGTTGGCCCCACCGTCGGCGGCCTCAAGGGCGGTGCAGACGGGGTCCTGAGCTTCTCTAATAATCTTCTCAAAGCGGGCCCTTACAGAAGAGGAGGAGGAAGAAGAATGGGCCATTTAGGGCCAAACGGGAAACGACGTAGTTTTAGGGTTGAGGGACTTATTTGTCCAATTTTTGAAACTATCCTGTTGACTCATCAGTCCACATGTATATCTATGACACCAAGTCATCAGAATGGGAGTCACGTCAGACTTTTCCGTTGAGTATGACGGAGACATTTGGACGGAGAGACTCATCCGTCTAATTTTTGTGAAGGTCAGGGATTTAAAAGTATTTTTCAATGGTCAGGGACGAAAATGTCCGCGGGTTAAAAGGTCAGGGACTTATTTGTCCTTTTCTCAAAAAATTTTAACGTTTATCGTTGACAAAGACTTAATTATAAAATTTAATATGGTATAAAAATTTAATTAAAAATTCACTAAAATTATAAGAATAGTCAAAAAATTAAATCTTTATTTTATTGTTAATGTATAATAATCTGTTGATTCGTACAAAAATACATTGTCAGTAGAGTATAAATAAAACAACAATAATAATAATTGAATTTATTGAGTTTTAAGGAGCATAAGCACACAATCCATATTATTTAACCATGATGATTTATGAGTTTGCGCAAAATGTAATGTATTATCATCTCATTAAAATAAGTTTTGAGCTTTCAGGATGTCTTCACCGGTGGAAGAATCCAAGTGTGTTAAAGACAGCACAAGCTGAAGCGAGAGATGTATTTGATAAGAGAGTAAGAGCCGATGAATCTTGCATTGATGGGATGAAATACTTGAAAGCAATTATCAAAGAATCATTAAGATTACATCCCACACTGCACCTCTCTTTTCTTTTATTTAGTTGAATTTTATATTCAAATAATTTCCAAACTAGTATGTTCATAAGAAACGAATTGAGTCACAACGTGATCATCACTCCCATTTACACATAGTTTGATGAGTGTGTCTGAAACCATAAGTTAACACAAAGCTTCCATCCATTCTCTTCAAAACAAAGCTTTCCACAAGAACATAACACGCAAAATTTTCCCATTTAATGCCCCCTTCTAATTTCTTTTTAATTATCCTCTCGTGCCTTCTATTCCTACCCAACCAACCACCTCTTTCTTGCTCCCATTTCATTCTTTCCACAATAACCGAACTCAATCTAACTCTAACCTCTCTTCCCACACTAAACCAAACCACTCCATTAACACCATTCCCTTCACCCCAGTTAGCTTCTTTTCCATCCACCATAGCAAATTCTGTTTCAACAACAACATCCACTAACACCCCATCATTACCTTCATTACCAATAACACTACTATTCTTCATTGACAAAATCTTCTCCCAACTTTGCTCAAGAGTCAATGTGTAAAACACAGATCTTTTCATTTGGTCCTTGAGATTCATTCCTTCCTTCACAAACATAAATGGACAGTACCACTTCCCAATAACCACAGAACCAGAACTATCATTAGACAATGGGAAATCGAATGCCGGTAATTGACCACGCAACAATTGATTTAGGCCAAGAGCTTCTTCCAAATTGTAATTCCAGGGTGTAGAAGCTTCAACAGTCCAACCTTTCGTCCTTAAGAATGAAGGAGGGATCCCATCAGGAGCAACAGACTTTGCATGGAAACCAGAACTCTTTTTGATTATCTCAAATTGTTGATATTCGTTGAAGGGGTCCAAAGGTCTTGGTTCAATATATTTCACAAAATTGCAGCATAAACAAGTTCCCATATCCTCTTCCTTTGAGCTTGTACATGCCTTCCTGCTCATCAACATAACAAAACAGTTTGTAGAATAATAATAGTACTATAGTAGGGTAAACTAAAAAAATAATGATAAAAAAAAATCCATTTTAAAAATTGATAAAAGTAACTCATTGCCAAATAGCTTTCTTATTGTTGAAAAAAAAAAACACTAATGTGCCAAAAGCAAATATTTATGTGGAAATCTTAGATAGTAGCATAGTACCGCGTCAACTTTCTTTTTTTATCAACAGAAATTGAACTACTTGATTATTCGTTATTTTTTGTCAATTTTTTTAAATCTTTAGAACCTAATGCTAATACATTTTAGAGAAAATAAAAAATATAATACTCTTTAAATTCTAACATTGAATCTAAATTATAAATTCTAAATCATAAAGTCTAAATTTTAAAGCCTAGATTTTAAATTTTAAATCTTAAACGCTAAATAGTAAATTCTAAATTTTAAATCTGAACTATTGATATGAAATATAAAAATAGAGAGTTAATATTTATTTAATTGATAAAAAGTGTAACTCTAAAGGGCGTTTAAAGACGAACATCTTTTTAGAAGATATTTTTGTTGTTTTACATCTTTGGATTTTTTTTTTCCTTTTCGGTAGGTGCTTCAGTCTTTAAAACTATAGTTTGTGTGGTTTAAAAAGACTTATGACACCATAAATCACATGCATACGAGTATGAACACTTTTCTCTAATTCCAAATTAGTATATTCTTATGTGCTTCTATTGAGTAGAGAACATGATAGCCGGTTTTAAATTGACAAGATAAATTCATGGATATCCATAAAACATATCAATTCCAAAGCAAGATTAATTATTTTGTGGATTCAAGCATGGAGGGACAAAGATTAGCATACATACCCTTGATGCTTTCCTTTCCTCCATATAACATAGTAGCGGTTGGAAGACAAGGGCTGATTAAGAACTGGAATGAACATAACTTCGTGGTAATCCCTTGTGGACCCTGGATCTCCTTTTGCTCTTCTAGTATTGACGGTCAGATTCTTGCTCTGAGGAAAAGGGAAATGGCTGATGTTTCTGTTCTTCACCAAACCAAAGAAACCGTAGCTTTGTGCTGCTTCATCTTGGAGAACAAGATAACCTGAATTTGGACCCTCTGAAGAAGGTGCCTCAGAAAGGGCATTAACGTCTTTCTTTAACAATGAACGAGGCCTTGTTGAATACATTCTTGATTCTTCTTAATTTCTTTCTCTTCTTATTCTTCAAGACTTGCCACTAAGCCAATATGCATTTCAATTTAGCAGTGGATTGTCACATTCAAGGATCAAGCTTTAAGCCTAGCTTTGGGAAACAATAAAAAAAATACTCAATAACATCAATAACAAACAAATTGAAATCAAAACAATCAAAATAAAAAATCAAGCACCATCATCAGACCGCCAACGATTTCAATTGCATAAGCCATCCCCTTTTGATCATAGGGCACCTTATTGGATAACCACATTCATATCAGACTTTATTTTTTCATGTCCCCATGTTATTGTATAAAAGAATAAAAGTTCACATCTCTTTTCATGCTTTCCATATAGCAGAACAAAATTTAATCAGTCCAAAACAATATACAAGAGCAAATTCAACTAAATTAATTCAGATTCAATAATCATTTTAAATTTTAATAATTCAGCACTCAGCAGAATCATCAATCTTACCTTCATAAATCATAAAAACAAAATAAATAAAAAACAACACAACAGAAGTACAAGTGTACCACGAATTCATTGAACAATATTGAAGTACTTGCTAGAGAAAATAGAGGAAGGAGGAGACCGAAGTCACACAACAGAGAGAGAAGGAGGAGGACTTACCTGAACTGGACAGTCACATTGAAAATTTTGGCCATGGAGAACTGCTGGGTAAACTATGAGAGTGAAAGAGATTGAGAGAATAGGATTTGGGGGATTTATTGCTAAATTTTCAAACTTTTCATGGTGTTGAACTCAGATTGGGCCTTTGGGTTGGGTTGGGTTTCAATCAGGGCCAAGCAAACGTCTTTTTCAATCTGGAATGCAGCATCGTGGCAAAAGAGCAATTCCATCGCTGATTCTGCGGGTAGCAGCTCCCTGAAACTCGAACGGCATAAACGGCACGAAGGGGAGTGACAGTAAATTAACGAAGCTACAAGTTAGTTACATGTACTCCTGAATTCTAAATTGAATTGTTTGATTTGCTTATTTGTTGTTTTCTTTTTCTTGGAATTAAAGCTGAAACTACTGGGATGCTGGATGCTCTACTTGATATTTTAGAAGGAATCGAGAGCAGGGGACTTCATGACGAGCTTGGAAGTTGGAATATATAAATTTTAAAAACTAGTGCCCATCTACCTGCATTTTTTATATAGAGATGTGTATATTTTATGGATGTGTATATTTTAAATTTTGAATTTTACTTTAAAAGATAAATAATAATTTATGGGACTATCAACAATTATTTTATAGGTGAAACAAAAAAAAAATATGAGAAAAAAAACATTCAATGATGATAGATTTCACTTTATCTCTAAAGTGAAAATCTAAAATTTAAAAAATTCAAATTCATATTTTATAAGATGATTGTTTTGATATTATTAATAATTTATATGTATCGGTTTTATTTTTTAAAAAATATTATATTATTATAGTATAAAACACATCAATAAAACAAATGGAAGTTAATATTACATGAATATCTTAAATGCAAGAGCATTTTATAGTTGTCTTGTCTATATTTATATGTAAATTGAAACTATTAATTTCAATTTATAACTTCTCAAGGTAAATAGAATCAATATGATTCGAATTAGTATGGAAAGTTATAAAACAGAATAACCAGCTTCGATTTAGTAGGGTTAAGACGTTAAATATGGCTGGTCTATAGTAAATTGAAACAAGCAAATTCAATTTAAGCCTACAGAAAATCAAAACAATGGTCTTCAATTTATAGGAAACGTGCACCTAGGGTAAATCGAATGAAGTATGTTCGATTTACTATATATATATAGTTCGAATTCATTGGTTTCGAATTACATTTCACTGTCTCCTCCACCCCCAAAATGTATCCTAAAGAAAAAGTTATGCAACAATACCACAAGATTCAAAACAGCAAGCATGGAGGATGACCCACATCGTATCTATTGGTTCGATGAAGTTGCCTATATTGCTGGAAGCATTAATAAAGAGGTTAATGAATGATTTTTTTTTTTTAACATAGATCAAAAATGTTAATAATATTAAAACGTTTAGAGTATTTGTTTATAAGCGTTAGTTAGGAATTAGAATTTTTAAACTATAAATAGTAGTTAGAGTAGTGATTTAGTAGTTTGTTAGAATTTTGAAACTATAAATGCTGCTTAGAGTTGTGATTATAAATAAGTAAATAACTATTAGTGAGAGTAGTGATTAGAGATTTTGTTAGAATTTTGTAAGTTTTAAATGTTAAATTAACTGGTGACTAAAAGTTTAGTTAGAATTTAATTTAGATTAAAAGTGTAAGTGGTAATAGTGATTTAGAATTTTACATTAAATCTTTTTTTTAATTAAAATGCTCCGTGTTAAGTGAATTTAGATTTAGATTATATTTGATTTTTTTTTAATTTGTTGGGAATATGGGTATTGTAAAATTATTTGTTTGGGGTTTAGGATATTTTTTCAAAAGGGCATGCATTATTTAATGGTTGTTTAGTGAATCGTTTTGTTAATTGTTTATGATTCTTAGAAAATAATTTTTTTTATCATCATGCAGTCCACTCGATGTATCACTAGCATGAGGAGGTAGCATGATATGTCTATAGAAGATAGGATCATATCGTACTTGCAAATGGTCGACTTATACCATTTTGTGAGGCTCAACGACCATTAGTTTTGATTGGATGAGTCGCTAGTCAGTGCATTTATCGAGAGGTAGCGTTCGGAGACACATACTTTTCATATGCCATTCGGGGGAGTGCACCACTACTCTGTAGGATGTGGTGTACCAGTTAGTCCTCTCGATCGACGGTAAGTGCATTAGTGGATGTCTGACGGACTTTGAGAGGCACGTTGAGGGTGGCCGACCTACATGGGCTTGGTTCAAAATGTGCCTCTATCGACTTTTGCAGTACCTTTATCGACACGGCAGCATCAGCTCTTATCATAGGTAGTATGAAAGTAGATATAACATGATAATCAAGTATCCTGTGATCATTAGATATCGATGTAGCCAGACATGTATGAGTGTTGGGAATAAGGAGTATGACCACAATCCAATCAATCATGTGTCAAATAATTTGTTATTGTTATTATATTAAAATATTAATATAATAAGGTCCTTGATTAAATTTAGAGATTTATCATTGTGATAGTGATCATAATATTGAAAGATAAATCTTTTATAATTTAATCTAAATTGTTCTTGGTCATAGGATTATTAAAAAGGACAGAGAAAAATTTTATGGCGTGCAAAGAGTTGCAAGATGTTTCTCAATTTAGATCAGATGTCCATTGGTCAAGGAGTTGACAGCAAAGATTGGTCTCGGTGTGGATACGCATAGCGCCTTCGTACCATCGAAGGAGAAAGTGATTTTTACTAGCGTACACACAGGTATTTAGATCTAATCTATATATCATGTATTTTTTCTAGAATAAAATTTAAGCACAAAATAAATCTTTAAGATTACCTTCTTTTCTTCCGCTGCGTGTTATGAACACATTGTAATCCTTCAATGAGGTCCATTATACCGTCTTATCGACGAGTGATCTGAATCAACCATGTGCAATCGTTGCCAAATTCCTTACACTTCTCATAATACTTAACATGATCAAATTCTAGCACTCTATACTCAACCTCACGGTGGATGCTATAAGTCTTCACGCTTAAGACGACTTCCTCTTTATGCTGAAACTGCTCACCAACTTGGAACTCAACTAGACCTCTGGTATCCTGTGTATCTCTGGTCTCAAATTCAAATGCTACATCTAATAACCCACGTTGTCTCATGGCCTCCAAGTCTAAAGTCGAAAGTGCAGGAGGTATTGCTGAGTTCACGAACTAGATGCTCCCCTACTCCCAATTAGAATACTTCTCCCTATATCATCATCGCTATCCTCATGAATTATGGTAGACTCCACATCATCATCATCCCGCAGTACATATTCGACACCATCTGGTTCTCCACCCTACCTGAAAACCGAAATCATACCACGAGTACTGGCCATCGCAATAGCAATCTAACCGAAAGGTCGATTATCACCTATTTCTCCATCACCGTCGCGGTTTAGATTAGTTGCAAATGACGAAGATGCCACTAAAACTGCCTCAGGTGCAATGACAGGCACAGATGAAGAGGCACCAACAGGCATTGAACTAGATGCTCCTGGCATTGCTAAAGATTGAGGATTTCGGTTCGATCCTTCAAAACTACAAACAATATCTTCAAATTTGGCCAATAGCTCATAGGTCCTCGCCTTAAAAAACTGACAACATTGAAACAAAACTTGTAAATCTTTGTCACTGTCTATCACAAAGGAGTCATATTTCACACCATCTCGTACAACAGAAATAGAAATTCTGTAAATTCATGACATGTAGTTCCAGTTTTTGGATTATAGTATTTTGAAACTCAACAAAATTCATAGATAGTTTGATAAAGACACTCAACAGATCCTTATTAGTAAATTTTATTCTCTCTCACATTTTTTTCTTAATTGTTCCTCATAGTACACAAGAACTAAAAAATAATCTTCACTAGCTATTGTGAATCACACTTTAATGATGATTTAACTTTCTGCTCGTATTTATATAGAAAAGCCTCACAGCAAATTCGAATTTATTTAATTCGATTTATAACATTGACCCATATATATAAATCGAATTTATTAGCTTCAATTTATTACCATTGGCCCCTTATACATATAAATCGAATTCATTAATTTTGATTTACTACCATTACCCCGAATATATATAAATCGAATTCATTAACTTTGATTTATATCATGTTGTGTCTCATATAGTAAATCAAACCCATTTACTTCGATTTATATAATACAACAAATACTCCTATTAAATCGAATCTATCTATTTCGATTTACCAATGATATGGCTAAATTGATTCCATTTCATTCAATTTATATATCGGAAGGGTAAATCGAGTTTATTAGATTCGATTTACATAGTTTCATTGACAAAACTGAACATGCATATAATGTTTCTTTTAGGACAATAATGTAAATTTGAATGTTATTTCATTTGTTCATGTCATTTACCCTATTATTATATATACAAAAATACACTCATAAAAATTATTATAAAAAAATAAATATATTCTTATAATTATTTTTGTTAAATAATTAAATAATTTTTTATTTCTATAACAAAATACCATT